>NC_091950.1:334071175-334371175 GCF_031021105.1 Erythrolamprus reginae | reverse complement strand
TTTTCTTTCTCTCTTTTACCTTCCCTTCCTCTATTTCTTCTTTTCTTTCTCCTTCCCACCTTCTTCCCTCCCTCCCTCCCTTCACTCATTCCTCTCTTACTCTCCCCTTTCATAAGTTTCCTTGCTTCCTTCCTCTGTTCCTGTCCCTTCCCCCTTTCTTTCTTTCTTTCTTGCTCTTTTTCTTTCTCTCTTTTACCTTCCCTTCCTCTATTTCTTCTTTTCTTTCTCCTTCCCACCTTCTTCCCTCCCTCCCTCCCTTCACTCATTCCTCTCTTACTCTCCCCTTTCATAAGTTTCCTTGCTTCCTTCCTCTGTTCCTGTCCCTTCCCTCTTTCCTTCCTTCCTTCCCACCCTCCGTCCATTCATTCACCCATTCCTCTCTTGATCACTTAAAGCTGGTCCCTGGTGCAAAAAGGGTTGGGGACCTCTGTCCTACAGGATTGGGTGGCAGAGAAGTTGAACATATGTAAATTTAAAAGTTTAAGAAAGTTTACAAGTTAAGTGAAAGAAACTTCATTATTCATTTATATGTACATGTACATTTCTTCATTAAAAACATGTCTTTCTGCATAATTTAGACTAACTTTGTGAGTTTTTTGAGGGCTGGAACCAATTAAAATTATTTACATTAATTCCTATGGGGAAAAGTCATTCGAGATAAGAGCTGCTCGACTTAAGAGCCCAGGTCCGGAACGAATTAAACTCGTATCTCGAGGTACCACTGTATTAGATTTAGAGATGTTGTATTTTAGGATATTGAAAGACCACCTTTGAATCAGTTTTAAAAATGATTAGGATACCTGAGTCAATGGTACTTCCAAGATAGTTAGACTAAAGTATCCCCGCTGCTTGGAAATCAGGTTTACTAAAACCAATAGGATTTATTTTTCATAAAGAGCACCTAGAGTCAGAATGCAGATATGTGCAGTAAGTATTTTCTTGAACACCTTTTTAATTCTAAAATCTATATCATTTCGAGAAAAGAACTTCTGTTTTTCTAAAACTTCTGATTGTTGGGCCCTACTTATTTTTCTGTTGAGCAATAATCGCCATAGCCTTCTGGTGAGAAACAAAATGTGATGACCCAAGACATGGCACAGAGGCAACTCAGTTCAACTACCCCTTTATTTATTTGTTTATTTGCTTATTTATTTGAGTGATTGATATGCCGCCCCTCTCTGAGGACTTGGGGCAGCTTATAACATATAAAAGCAATGCAAAGTGTCCTGAATCCAATTAAATTTTAAAAAACTAGCTAATCTAAAACCCTAGATTTCATTAAAAATCAATCATTCCCATTCCAAATGAACAAACATATATTTTATTCATCGGCCAGGGGGCTAGAGTCTAATGGCCCCAAGTGAGTTTTTAAACTCTTGCAGAAGGCGTGGAGGGTGGGGGCAGTGGGAATCTCTGGGGGGAGCTGATTGCAGAGGGCCGGGGCCCCTACAGAGAAGGCTCTTCCCTTAGGTTCTGCCGAACCACATTGTCTAGTTGACAGGACCTGGAAAAGGCCGGATTATTGCTCCAAATTCCTCCCAAATACTCCCACTTTTCTGGCAGATCCCAGAGCCAAGAGATAACATACACACACACACCCCTCACGCAGTCTCTGAGTGCAAATAGTCTAATCCAATATTGCAAGCATCACGGCTGCAAAGAAGAAAATCCAGCAGGCAAGATGAAGAGTCTGGAAAGCCAAGAAGCCAAAAATAAAGGATTCCAGGAAAGTTCAAACAACAGCACTCAACACTTTCAGGAATTAAGCGTTTGTTCCATCTAGAAAGGGCGTTCAGGTAGGACAATGCCCAGTTCCTGACAAATGCCCTTCCCTACAGCGTCTCCTTAAGTCTCAGTCTCCAGGTGTGCGATGTAAAGAGGGGCGGGGCCTTCTCTGCACTCTCCATGCTCGAGGATCAGGAGGGGGCGGTCCCTGCTCATCACCTGAGCTCTGACTCTCATGTTCCCTCTCTTAATCATCCTATTCCTCTTTGCCTATAAGCCGTCCCACTCCTGAAAAGCCTCGGCCTAACTGGGCCTGCTCTTCCCCACGAAGCCGCCCCCTTGATTTCTGTTGGCTCCAGTTCTAGCTCATCTTCCTCCACAGATTCAGGCTCCGACAGGGGCATGACACTAAATATATTTCATTTGCTCACTGGATTCCTCATGATTGGATCACTGTCCTTTTATGGTAATTGAAATTCTCAGCCAGCCTTCTTTTTTTTTAAAAAAAATTGCAAGCTCTTCTTTCAATGAGAAATTAATCACTGCAAGTGACTCTGGTTTTGAACATACTTTGTACTGTGTTGTTCAGGTTTTTCTCTTTAGCTGGCATTTCAGAAAATGACTCAGTTGACCTAACTTAGGTCAAGCCGTTAGTTTGGCCTGGGGGAGGAATGTGCTTCAGATCAGCATGTTTCCTTTCGTCACGCATTCTGATTCATTTTCTCACTTTGCAGTTGCCCAGTGTTTCATGATGTCTCTGTTAGAGAAGGAGACTCACATCATGATGTCACATTGAAGAAGAGGATTCAGTATAATGTCTCCTTGACCAAGAGAAAATTTCCAACATTCATGCCCTGAGGCAAATATTTATTATTTTTCTTGAATGTATTGGTCTCGATGGCTTACAACAAAATTAGAATTAAATTAAATCTCAGAATTAAACTTATTTATTATTTATCTGTCTGTCTGTCTGTCTGTCTGTCTGTCTGTCTGTCTATCATCTATCTATCTACCTACCTACCTACCTATCTATCATCTATCTATTTATCTATCTATTTATCTATCTATTTATCTATCTATCTATCATCTATCTATCATCTATCTATCTATCATCTATCTATCATCTATCTCTATCTATCTATCTATCTATCTATCTATCTATCTATCTATCTATCTATCTATCTATCTATCTATCTATCATCTATCTATCTATCTATCATCTATCTATCTATCATCTATCTATCTATCTATCTATCTATCTATCTATCATCTATCTATCTATCATCTACCTATCTACCTATCTATCTACCTACCTACCTACCTACCTAATTTGTATGCCACCCAATTCCCAAAGGAACAACAAAATATCATACAAAAACAATTTAAAAACCCCCTTAATAAAACATTCACACTTATTGTGGTCAGATCTAAAAGATGTATCATTCACTCACCGACCCCAGGCCTACTGGCACAGCCAGATCTTCAAGGCTTTCCAGAAAGCCAGTAGGGTGGAGGCAGTACAGATCTCAGGAGGTACTTGGTTCCAGAGAGCCGATGCCGCCACAGAGAAGGCGCTTTCCCTGTTGCCCACCTAATCGACATTGTCTAACCCAGTATTTCCCAACCTTGGCAACTTGAAGATATTTGGACTTCAATTCCCAGAAATCCCCAGCCAGCAAATGCTGGCTGGGGAATTCTGGGAGTTGAAGTCCAGATATCTTCAACTTGCCAAGGTTGGGAAACACTGGGCTAACCGACAGAACCCGGAGAAGGCCAATTCTGTGGGTCCTTATTGGTCGCTGGGAACTATTTGGTAGAAGATGATCCCTCAGATAGACTGGCCCTAAGCCATGTAGGGCTTTATAGGTGATAATCAACACCTTGTATTGTGTGTATGAAGCAGGCAAACCAGTGCATTCGGACCAATCTAGATAAATCAAATGCATTTAATCTTACCTGTATTATTAATTAGACATTAGTAGCGAAGCGTATAGTTCGTGCAGAATTTCAGTTTACGTTTTTTAAAAAGGATAAAAAGAAAAAAACCTTGGCAACCCATTTGAGCTTTTCTGCAAATAGCTTGAAGACTCCTTAACAGCAGAATCCTTACCCAGTATTATGCTGGTTTTAATGCTGGTTTTACGTAAATGTGGATAATGCCACTTTGTTAAAAATTGTGAGGGAAAACGGACCATTTTCACAGTACATTTTCACAGCTACCTTGGATGATAAACTGACATTCTTTGCCCCCCTCTGTGCTGTCACAGTAATTAGAAATTCAATTCATCAGAAAAAACATTTTATTACTCGCCTGAAGAGGGTGGGGGGAGCTTTAATGCTAATGACAGCCCTTTCTTTAATTTCTGTTCCTAGGAATTTAGTCTGACATGTCTGGCAGCATGAGACTAATCTGAGATTTGGGCACATGGAGGGAGGGAATACTTTTGGTGGTAAAAATAGCAAGATTTGCCTCTCGAGGCAGCCACAGCAGGAAAACGTTGTCAGAGCTGGCATTTTACTCAGATGGTGCCGGCAGTCCTGAAATTCAAAAGGAACAGCCAGGAGTCATGTAGAGAGCAGGTTTGATTCCCAGAGTTGTCTTTAGCTTTGTTGATGTTACCATTATAAAATTTTGGATTGCATGAGAACATTTTGGATTACAAAGAAAATACATCATGGATTTCTCAGATGAGCAGATAAAGATAAAAGAGGGTGAGGAATACAAGTACTGGAAAGGTTTTTGGTTTTTTTTTTACAAAAACCCTGATTAAATTTTGTAAACTTAAGATAAGTACTTAGTAGGATTCTTACCCAGATAATCGCCAACCATGAGTACAACCATAGTTTTGGGAATATTTTTTTCCCAATCCAAAATTAATCAAAATGTAATGGACCCAATATAAATTTACACTGGTTCTCAACCTTTCTAACACTGCGATCCCTTAATACAGTTCCTCATGTTGTGGCGACCCCCAACCATAAGTCTAGTATCAATTCTCCCAACAAAGCTTTAAGCTGATTGGCAGGAAGGTCAGAGGGACACTCCCACTGTAAACGCCTGATTGGTTGGATTGTAAAAACATGTTCCAAGGTGCCATTAAAGAAGCTTTAGTTCCTAACACCATGGGAAATTTGTCTTTTCGCAGGGTCTTAGGCGACCTCAGTGAAACAGTTGTTTGACCCTCAAAGGGGTCCCAACTCCCAGGCTGAGAACCACTAGAAGGTTCAGTAGAAAAATGAGGACCTAGCGGAATAGCTTGATTTCAAGCTAGACATCTGGGAATGGATAAAGAGATTTTGTTCATAAATGACACATTGCAGATTACTACTCTTCCTCCTCCCTAAACTTTCAAGAATCCCCTAACTTTCTAAAGAGAAAAATTAAAAGCCGAGGCGGCAGAGCAGGAATTAAAGATGATCAAACTTAATGAAAATCTAACTATTGTATTTTTCGCTCCATAAGACGCATTCCCACCCCCCAAAAGTGGGTGGAAATTCCATCTAAACTTAAGTAGAAAAGTTTGTAAGTAGAAGCAATTTTTCCCATGGGAATCAATGTAAAAGCAAATAATGAGTGCAAACCAATTAGGAAATAAATAAAAGCTTGGAATTTGGGTGGGAGAAGGAGGAGGAAGAAGAGGAGGAGGACAGTCGCTACCCTCTGGGCGCTGGCAGAGGTTTATTCCCTCTCCAAGCGCCCAGAGAAAGGAAAATGCTTTGTTCGCTCTGGGCTGCCAAAGCCTCCTTAAGCACCACCGAAAGGCTCCTCAGGCAGCCCAGAAAAGCCCGAGATGGCTGGGATTAAAGGGGGAATGGCAGGAAACTGGCCGGGCCTTTGTGCCACTCTCAAATTTCCTGGGAAATTTTTCCAGGCTCGGGTTTTTAAGTAGAAAATGGTTCTTAAGAAGAGGCAAAAAAATCTTGAACACCCGGTTCTTATCTAGAAAAGTTCTTAAGTAGAGGCGTTCTTAAGTAGAGGTACCACTGTATATTACTGTTTTAATTTTGATGTGTCATTCTCTCGTGATATAAATCAGTCATGGCGAATTTGGTTCATGTGCCAAAAGGGTGTGTGGGTATGCTAGCATGTGTGCTCATGGCCACACCCTTCCCCCCCATGCATGCGCGCACACACACCGCACTGTTGCCACGCATATGCATAATCCTGGCCCCACACATGTGCACAGACCTCACGTCCTGCTGAGACATGAAAAAAATGGATAAAAGGGCAAAACGGAAGTTCGGGAAAAATGCACTTCCAGTTCTTCCATTGGGTGGGGTTTTTTGTACTCCGGAACTTCAGGGAAACTTCCTTGAAGCTTGAAAATCAGGGGCTGAGATAGGGCAACATCTTGCGTGACCTGTGATATGGCTCCGCGTGCCACCCATGGCATGTGAGCCATAGGTTCGTCATCATGGATATAAACTGATAAAATTGGGGAAAAAGGAGCTTCATATCTGAATATCTCCTCAAATCTTTTCAGAAGAGAAGGCATCCAATCATTCCTATAACGATATTGGTTTTTGTTCTATATTTTTGGCTTTTAAATAATGAAATTATTCATTATACCCACAGAGGAATAAAAAAAGCATTAAAAAGAAGCTGACAATAAAAATGGACTACAGTTTGGTAAAGACACCACAGATCTTTCTCCCTGTTCTAATTATGTTAAGGTTGGAGTCTTTATATCTCCACAGTCTTTGTCTTAATGCAAGTGGGGTAATGAATGAATGCTTCTCTCCAGTGCCTTCCCTAATGAGAGTGTATGTGTGTCATTAATCACTGGTAACAAGCTTTAATAAACTCATTTATATTCCCTCTAGGTGACTTTGCATCCAGCTGTAAAGAAACATCTAACAGAAGGGATCTATCATATCATAGATCTGTGCAAGGAAAGGGACATCAAATTCTTAAATGTCTCTCTACCAGCAGGCGTGAGAGAAGTTTTCAAGGAACTCTATCGCGATTATGCTCATTATCACAAAGCTTTAAAGCAAGGGGATGAAAAGTACAAAGCATGAACTAATTATTCCTTTGAGATCTGGGTGAAGAGTCTCCACCTGGATGGGATGGAACCTACTTTTCTTCTATACGAAGTCACTTTGATTTGGAATGAGAAAACCATGTGCCTCAAAACAAAGATGCACGGCGCATATCCTTTGTGTTGGTGGTTTGAGTAAATATCAACTTTTCCAGAGTTTACAAGCAGACATTTGGAGAAATTCTGTAGAGGAGGGAAAAATAAATGTATTAATGGGCCAGAATGTTGAGCTATGAACGAATACCATTTCCCCCCTTTTTGAAGTCAGCGATAATGAGTTCCCAACTTCTCTCTTGTTGGGATAGTGTTATTTTTATATTTAAACTGAACAAATTATCTATTAAACAGTACCTGTAAAATATGGATAACTATTAAATTTAAATAGCCTTTAGAAAGGGAGGCTGTTTCTCTTCTGCATATCCTTAAGCCCGATTTTTCCTAACCTGATCCTTCCGGATGCATTAGGCCAGGGGTAGGCAAACTTGGCTCTTCTATGACATGTGGACTTCAACACCCAGAATTCCTGAGCTACCATGATTGGCTCAGGAATTCTGGGAGTCGGCCGGCAGGGCCTAGGGGAAGAGCCTTCTCTGTGGTGGCCCCTGCCCTCTGGAATGAACTCCCTCTGGAGATACCTACCGCCCCCTCCCTCCTGGTCTTTTGTAAAGCTCTGAAGACCTACCTCTGCTGGCAGGCCTGGGGGCTGTGAGTGATGAGATTGTCTCCAGCCAATATTATGATTGAATGATTGAATTGGATGAACGTGTATGACTGTATATGGGATTTTTAACACTTTTTAGTAATTTTGTATAAACCATTGACTTTCTGGTGAAGCATAGAAAGATTGCAAATGGTGATCATATGTTTGCTGCACTCTTGGCAACAGGTTGGGAGTGCAAATCACCACGTGCCCAGATCATAATCCCTGGACCGTGAGGAGAATAAGTGTGACATTTTAATGATGGAATGTGTTTCATAAATTGTAAAGCATTTTTTCCAAGGCCATTGTTAATTCAAACTGTCGCTAGGGGAACAGTCATAAATCCGAGGGAGGCTTGTCTGAACTGTTTTCACAAATTCATTTCTTGATCTGGAATGAAGGGTTTTTTTTTTTTGAAAAAAAGTTTTATTTATTAAATTTCACAGTTTAAAAATAAATACATCACAATAATTTTTTACAGATCTTTACCATTTCCTTATATTTCTTGTATTACAGTATTATATGCAGTGTATTTCACATTTATATATCTATCAGTTTTTATGTACCCTGACACATTATTTATTTCATGTTTATGTAGTTATCCATTTTTGTGTGCCCTTACACATTGTATCACTATACCTTATTTCTATTCTCTATCCATTTGTACCAGTTATTCCACATCTCGTAGTATTCTGTGTCACTTGTTCCCTTAATTTCCATCTCACTTTATTAGATTGAAGTTTTATCTGTTGCCTTGGTAATGGATCTTCCTTGTCTTTCAAGACCATTGTCTGTCTTCAGTATGTTTGCTGCATCATTCTTTCAGGGCAGGAAAGTATGATTTCCTCACTTCTAACCTTTAGTATGTGCCTACTGTCCCTATCCCACTGTCCCCATTTATTTGTACTCATTTCCTGTGCTCATGTCCACGTTTATACTTATACCTGTTATCTCGTTCATGTTTGATAAACAAACAAATAAACACACACATACACACACACACACAAATAGTCTTCTGATCAAGAGAGGCCATTAATCATACTTGACTTGACATTACTAGTTAAGTTGACCACCTCTAAAAAGTTTGCATGGGTATCTTGACTTGAAACTACCATATTTTGTGATGCTAAGGTTCAGAAAATCCCTTCCTTCCTTCCTTCCTTCCTTCCTTCCTTCCTTCCTTCCTTCCTTCCTTCCTTCCTTCCTTCTTTCCTTCCTTCCTTCCTTCCTTCCTTCCTCCCTTCCTCCCTCCCTCCCTCCCTTCCTTCCCTCTCCCTCCTTCCTTCCCTCTCTCTCTCCCTCCTTCCTTCCCTCTCTCCCTCCCTCCCTCCCTCCCTCCTTCCTCCCCACTGACAATGCTGCTACCCTTCAAAAAGACCTTGACTATGTATCAGAATGGTCAAATAACTGGCAACTTCAAATCTCAACCAACAAATGCTCTGCTTTACACATTGTCAAAAAGAATCAGAACACAAATACAAGCTTGGAGGACACGACCTTGTAGATGACCCTCACTCTGTCAAGGACCTTGGAGTACTCTTAAATAATGATCCAAGTGCCAAAGCCCAATGTAACAACATTGGCAAAAAGGCACCAAAAGTTGTTAATCTCATCTTGCGTAGTCTTCTCTGGCAATATTACACTGCTAACCAGAGGATAAAAAACATTAGCTAGACCAATTCTCGAATACAGCTCACCTGTCTGGAACTTGCACTGCATATCGGACATTAATACAATTGAGAGTCCAGAAATATTTCATGAGAAGAAATCTCCACTCCACTGCTTACAACAGAATACCTTATTCCACCAGACATGAAATTTTGAGCTTAGACAATTTAGAACTAAGTCGCCTTCAATCTGATCTAAATGTAGTTCATAAAATGTTTTGCCACAATATCCTACTCATAAATGACTACTTCAGCTTTAACCACGACAATACACGAAAACCTAATAGATACAAACTTAATGTAAACCGCTCCAAATTTGCAGAAAATACAACTTCAGTAACAGAGTGATCAATGCCTGGACGGCACTACCTGACTTTGTGGTTTCTTCCCCAAATCCCCAAAATTTTAACTTTAGACTGTTTACCGTTGACCTCCCCCCATTTCTAAGAGGTCTATAAGGTTTAGAAACATAGAAGACTGATGGCAGAAAAACCATGATCCATCGAGCCTGCCCTTATACTATTTTCTGTATTTTATCTTAGGATGGATATATGTTTATCCCAGGCATGTTTAAATTCAGTTACTGTGGATTTACCAACCACGTCTGCTGGAAGTTTGTTCCAAGGATCTACTACTCTTTCAGTAAAATAATATTTTCTCATGTTGCTTTTGATCTTTCCCCCAACTAACTTCAGATTGTGTCCCCTTGTTCTTGTGTTCACTTTCCTATTAAAAACACTTCCTTCCTGAACCTTATTTAACCCTTTGACATATTTAAATGTTTCGATCATGTTCCCCCTTTTCCTTCTGTCCTCCAGACTATACAGATTGAGTTCATTAAGTCTTTCCTGATACGTTTTATGCTTAAGACCTTCCACCATTCTTGTAGCCCATCTTTGGACCCGTTCAATTTTGTCAATATCTTTTTGTAGGTGAGGTCTCCAGAACTGAACACAGTATTCCAAATGTGGTCTCACCAGCATTCTATATAGCGGGATCACAATCTCCCTCTTCCTCCTTGTTATACCTCTAGCTATGCAGCCAAGCATCCTACTTGCTTTTCCTACTGCCCGACCACACTGCTCACCCATTTTGAGACTGTCAGAAATCACGACCCCTAAATCCTTCTCTTCTGAATTTTTTGCTAACACAGAACTGCCAATACAATACTCAGATTGAGGATTCCTTTTCCCCAAGTGCATTATTTTACATTTGGAAACATAAACGCACCATTGTGCCTACCATCCCTGTCTTTACTGCCCTATTGTCCTGATTTACTTTCTTTGCTTATGTTTATACCTATACCTGCTATCTTGTACATGTTTAACAAACAAACACACAAAACAAACAAACAAAAACAAAAATAAACATACCGGTGCATATTTATTATCCCCTGAAGCCCATTGCAGTGTATCCTTTTGGTCACAAGAGGGAGATGTTGTCAAAAATCCACCTTCTCAATTTTATTAGAAACAGAAATGCAGCAAAGAAATGGATAAGCTCAGGGCAGGATCGGACTCTGCTTCTATTGGAATTTTAGCCACTGGTGAATGACAGCAGGGAAGTTATTCCCTCTACAAAAGGACCCTGGTGGAATACTCCTCCCCCCCAAAAAAGATTTAAAACAGTCCGCCCTGCCTCTCAAATTTCAAACGCTTTGATTAACTGCTGCCTGGTGTGGTGACGTAAAACTCCCACGGTTATTAAAAAAGCAGAGAAATATTGAAGGGACATAAATAATATCATTTTAAAGCACTTTTCGGGTGACAGAGTAAGTTAACTTGTTTTGCCTTGGAAAATAAGCAGTTTTCTGCCTGGCTCATACTTGGATGGGAGACTACTAAGGAATACCAGGACTCACATTCAACCGACAAGTTGCCATTTTGCACACCACACTGATCCACAAAGTAGCCACAATTAGTATTTTAAACTAGGGAGTTGTGTGAATTTGCCCCCTGGCCTCCCGAAGGTGCTTTTTCAAGAGGCAGCTGGACTTCGGCACCCAGAGCCTCAATGGCGCAGTGGTTAGAGTGCAGTACTCCAAGCTACTTTTGCTGATCACCGGCTGTCAGCAGCTTGGCAGATCGAATCTCAGTAGGTTCAAGGTTATCTCAGCCTTCCATCCTTCTAAGGTAAAATGAAGACCCAGATTGCTTTCTGTAAACCTGTAGACAAATACCGCTTCACAATGCTTTACCTTTAAATGCTATTGCTAATGCTATTGCTATTCCTGTTTTTTCTTCGAAATTTGCAAGCCACCCAAGACATGCAATTTCCTGCTGGTTTCCACCTTGACTTTGCTTGCTGGAAGCTGTCAGGAAGTTACAAAGAGGTTCTTGCTTAACAACAGCAATGGAAAGCTGCTGGGATTGCTGCTACTAAACAATGTCGTCCCCTGATGCCCTAGTTTAAGACTGCAATTCTTAGTGACTGAAATTCCAGTCTCAATTAGTGTCACGAAGCGAGAACTTCTTGTAGTGTATAATGGAGGTAAGCAATCTATTTAGACTTAGGTTAGACCAACCATTGTGTACGCTGGTTGGATTTGATAGGATTTAGGATTCTTGGCCAATTTGTAGTCCAAAATAACTACAATTTGTAGTCCAAAATAACTGGAAATCCAGTTTCATTTTATATTGTGAGATCTAATAATTCAGCCCCAAAAGTATATGTTTGCACGTAGTCCTCAACTTACAACTATTTGTTTAGGGACAGTTCAAAGCCACATTGACCCGGAAAAAAGTGACATGACTATTTTTTCACACAACCGTTGCAGCATCCCCAGGGTCACATGATCAAAATTCGGATACTTGCTTCATATTTACGATGGTCACAGTATCCCAGAATCGTGTGATCACCTTTTGTGACTTACTGACCAGCAAAATCAATGCAGAAGCCAGATTCACCTAACAACTGTATTAATAGCAACTGGTTAGTACAGTATATGGTTAGTAGCATCTGAAACCAAGCTAGAAGGAATAAATTGGAATCACTTTATAATACGTAAATAGATATACAGTATTGCTCTTGGGTTAAAATGGTATATATAAGAAACACCCCCAATTTGGTGGTGGGGTGTGAATGTTTGTCTGGTGGTGGGCACCAATCACTGAGCACTTGTATGTTGTGTGTGTGTTTTATATTCTATTTTAAAATCAATTAAAAAATAATAATAAAAAAAAATAGCAACGGCAATGATTCACTTTATAGCTGTGGCAAGGAAGATCATAAAATGATGGGAAACTCAAATCAACGACTGTCTAGCTTAGCAACAGAAATTTTGGGCTCACTTGTGTAAGTCAAGGACTACCTTATATATTTGTCTTGCCTTCAGGAAGAGGGCTTAATATTGTTTTTCTTTCCAGATTGCTGCCTTTCTCAACCTTCATTGATTCCAGCAGTCTTTTAAAATATATATATATATTTACAGAAAACAATTGGAGGTGGGGGAATAGAGAGAAAGGCACATAAAAAGGAGAACTCCTACCTTATAAAAAGGCTTTCAGGCATGGGTATTAGGCATCTTGAATAGCCAATCCTGGAGCATGAAAGGTGTTTTGAGAAAGCAAACATGTAATTGATCTTCTATTTGGGAAACCAGGAAGGTTCATACTTTGATTTATTGCAGATGTTCTATATAGAATGACAGAAAATAGAATAGAAGAGAAGAGAATAACAGTTGGAAGGGACCTTGGATTCTTCTAGTCTAAGAGTCGGCAAACCGTGGCTCGTGAGCCACATGTGGCTCTTTGGCCCCTTGAGTGTGGCTCTTCTGCAGAAGTCAAGTTTCTGCCACGGCATATGCATCGCCATTTTGTTTTTGGCAAGACATGCATCCTACATGGGACTTGTAGCTTTATCACATTCTTCAGTCTTGTGTCCACTGATCCTTCCCGGCCTCCAGCTCTCAAGCAAAGTGGGAGGGGGAAGAAACTCTTGCGGGCTGCCTGAGGAAGCTGAGCTGACAGGTAAACTTTAAAAATTTAATAAATATATATATTAAAAAAAGAAGAAGAAGCTGCTGTTTCAGATGTTAGATCCTGCAGGGATCATATAGATAATATAGATCATGTAGATCATATAGCTTGACTTGTGCTTGCTGAGCTTCCATAAATTGTGGCTGGATTCTACAACAGACCATCTCTCTTAAGTTCTTATGAGTCTACCTTGCTGGAAAGAAACCACCATCTCCTGGAATTTGCTTAACTTGGATTCACCCACTCAAAGACCCTTTTCCTTGCTCAACTATATGGGGATTGTGTTTCTGATGTCCACTTGGATTTCTCTCTTGGAATATTACGATTTCAATGATGAATTACGAACTGGGGAGTTGGAATCATTATCTCCGGTCTTCCTGCCAACTCAAAGTGAGTCAGTTAATGAGAGCTGGGTGATCGAAGAAAATATCAGTAAGTTTCTGGTTTCTGTTTTGGGACTCTAATTAGCAGCTGGCACCAAACAGACTTATTTCTTGCTTTGTTGCTGAATTTCTAAATCCAAACCTCCTTGCTCCTAAAATATTAGAATTACATGCTTAAATCAGTGTGTGTGGGCCTATTTCTTGGGGGGGGCTCGTCGCTAGGCCGGAACACACATTAAGTAGTAAAATAGTCATCAACAGAAAAAAAAATCATATTTCTATATTATGGTATATTTATCTCCAAGCCCGTTGATTTGGAAACTGATTGTAATTGCATAGCAATCAGCAGGAATGTTATTGAAAGCAAGCTGGAGAGAAGTTGCAGAAATACATTTGCTGGTATCTTGATCAGCTGACTCCATATCTGTAATATTCTGAATTGGAGACAAATTATTTGGAGATCAAACTCCATACCCATTAATATACTGTATATACCCATTTACCAAATCAATAATAGGGAATCCAGAAACCTAACTGCATTACTGACCACCCTAAACACTAAAAATTTAATAGTGCTGTTGACTTACTTCTTGAACACATGGGCATCAGCAATGAAGACAAATGAAGTCATTCCTATTCAAATTATGTATCTTGCAGCATACATTTGTGTGTATCATAAATGGAAATGTGCAAAAGATGGAGAGTCTATAGACATGGAAATGCTTTTTTTCTTGAAAATAATCAGCTCATGCATCTTTGAAACATATTCAGAACTGTAGAAATGGTGATAGACTTTAGGAGAAACTATCCCATTCTGCCACCTCTTACAATACTAGACAACACAGTATCAACAGTAGAGACCTTCAAATTTCTAGTTTCTTTATTTTATTTTTTTATTTTTTTATTTTTTTTATTTTGTGCAATACACAATGAGGGTTTTTAGTGGGTATATATCTATATACACATAGTAAAATACATGATGAAGGTTATAGAGGAGATACTCATAGTAAAATATATCTAAGAAATAATAGAAAAGAAGATATAGTAATAGAACATATCAATGAAAGAATAGAAGAAGAGATATAGGAATAGAAGAAAGGTATAGGAGATATAGGAGAGCAATAGGACAGGGGACGGAAGGCACTCTAGTGCACTTGTACTCGCCCCTTACTGACCTCTTAGGAATCTGGAGAGGTCAACCGTAGATAATCTAAGGGTAAAGTGTTGGGGGTTTGGGGATGACACTATGGAGTCCGGTAATGAGTTCCACACTTCGACAACTCGGTTACTGAAGTCATATTTTTTACAGTCAAGTTTGGAGCGGTTAATATTAAGTTTAAATCTGTTGTGTGCTCTTGCGTTGTTGTGGTTGAAGCTGAAGTAGTCGCCGACAGGCAGGATGTTGCAGCATATGATCTTGTGGGAAATACTTAGATCTTGTTTAAGGCGTCTTAGTTCTAAACTTTCTAGACCCAGGATTGAAAGTCTAGTCTCATAGGGTATTCTATTTCGAGTGGAGGAGTGAAGGGCTCTTCTGGTGAAGTATCTTTCGACATTTTCAAGGGTGTTAATGTCTGAGATGCGATAAGGGTTCCAAACAGATGAGCTGTATTCGAGGATGGGTCTGGCAAAAGTTTTGTAAGCTCTGGTAAGTAGTGTGAGATTGCCAGAACAGAAGCTATGTAGGATTAGGTTTACAACTCTTGAAGCCTTCTTGGCTATATTGTTGCAGTGGGCTTTGGCACTTAAATCTTTTGTTATTAGTATACCAAGGTCTTTAACCGAGTGGGGATTATCTGTGATAATTTGATTATTCAGTATAATTTGATTATTACATCTCAAAATCTAAAATTGTGACCTAACATCAAAAAACGTCATCAAAAAAGTACAACAAAGAATGTTCTTTCTGCGCCAACTCAGGAAGCTCAAACTGCACAAGTAGTTGATGATACAGTTCTACAGGGGAATTATTGAGTCTGTGAAGTGCACCCAGTGATGGGCTCCTATGGGAACGGTCAGAAACGCAGTTCTGGTAGCAAAATTTGGAGCTCCACCCCAGAGCACCCAATTTGCACTGAAAGATGTTGAAGCAAAATGCATAACCCACGCCCACAGTATGGTAGTAAAAATTTTGGTAGCCCCTCACTGAGTACACCTCTATGTCTGTTTCGATTCTGCAACCCAACAAGACCGACACAGACTTCAGAGGATAATCAGAACTGCAGAAAAAACAATTGCTGCCAATCTGCCTTCCATTGAGGACCTGTATACTGCAGGAGCTGTGAAAATATTTACTGTCTGACCCCTCACATCTTGGACATAAATTGTTTCAACTCCTACCCTCAAAACGATGCTATAGAGCACTACACACCAAGACAACTAGACACAAGAACAGTTTTTCCCCAAATGCCATCATTCTGCTAAACAAATAATTCCTTCACCACTGTTGAACTGCAGCTGCATTACTATTACTATTAGTCTTCTCATCATTCCTATCACCCATCTTCTCCCACTTAAGAGTGTATGGCTGTAACGTGTTGCTTGTATTCTTACAATTTATATTAATATTGATTGTTTCTTCATTGCTTATTTGTACCCTATGACAATCATTAAGTGTTCTATCTCATAATTCTTGACAAATGTACCTTTTCTTTTATGTACATTGAGAGCATATGCACCAAGACAAATTCCTTGTGTGTCCAATCACACTTGGGTAATAAAGAATTCTATCTTATATCTATCTTCTATAGAAAAATATCAACTTTGGGGATTGCTAAGGAAAATAAAGAATGATTCTCAAAAATGTAAGTCTCAGAAGAACACAAATTGGATGAAAGATGGGCATCAGGGTTGAAAAAGAGCTGGAGGTGAGAGAAAGGTTCCTAGCTGTGACTAGCCAGACTTTGAAACATAGAAACATAGAAGATTGACGGCAGAAAAAGACCTCATCGTCCATCTAGTCTGCCCTTACTATTTCCTGTATTTTATCTTAGGATGGATCTATGTTTATCCCAGGCATGCTTAAATTGAGTTATTGTGGATTTACCAACCACGTGTGCTAGAAGTTTGTTCTAAGCATCTACCAGTCTTTCAGTAAAATATTTTATCATGTTGCTTTTGATCTTTCCTCCAACTAACCTCAGATTGTGTCCCCTTGTTCTTGTGTTCAGTTTCCTATTGAAAACACTTCCCTCCTGAACCTTGTTTAACCCTTTAACATATTTAAATGTTTCGTTCATATTCCCCCTTTTGTAGGAGATGATATAAATGGATGGGAATTGTCGTATTTCAGAGACTATTTGTAGATGGTGGTTTTTGGTTTTTTGTTGGTAGAACTGGAATTCAGCTTGGCATACTAGACCTTGAGTAGGATAGATATGGATGGGGTACAAATTTAAAAGACTGAAGCTTTTTGTACAAAAAGTAAAATATAAAAGCTGTAAACCTGCATTATTTCTAGATATCCCAAGCTTCTGTACAGGAAAAAAGAAATACTGGGATAAGATCTTGTGACACAGATGTATATGCTTGTTTAGCTTTTAGGATGAAAAGAATATGTTTCCCAAAGGATTCAACCTTTTTATTGCTGGTTTCTCTCCATTTCTAAGACCAGGGTTTCATTCTTGACTCTTGTGGCTTGTTTAATTCTCAGGATGCCTATAAATGGCCGTTTAAAATTCTCTCCCTCCTTCCTGATAAAGCGTTTTATTAATTTAAACACAGAGGCCTCCATGAATAGCAATCAAAGTGGCTATATTTCTTGCAACAGTTCATGGGTGAGATAGCTGTGATCCGAACAGAATCAGAAGCTGACAGCTCTTAATGGAAGACAAACAGCCTTCAGGAGCTGACAGAGAGGTAATTGGTGATCTTTATTCTCCCGTCATATAATTCCACTGTAAGATGCTTGCAATCCAATCCAATGGAGGTTCTGTACTGTACACCTACAGTAAAGGGTTCTACGTACCTTATCACCAGCAGTGGGCCACCATCAGCCGGTGCTCCCAGAACGTGGTGTGAGCACGCACAAGCTGCGGGCTCGCATGCACAGAAGCCAAATCTCATGAGAGAACGCTCACGCGTGTGAGATTTCACCCATTTCAGCTATTTTTGGCTTTTTTTTTGCTTCTGCGCAGGCCCACCCCTTACATTTTGGGACCTCCTCCACCTTGCTTGCAAAGGGGTTTCACCTAGAACGGTGTTTCCCAACCTTGTCAACTTGAAGATATCTGGACTTCAACTCCCAGAATTCCCCAGCCAGCTATTCTGGGAGTTGAAGTCCAGATATCTTCAAGTTGACAAGGTTGGGAAACACTGGCCTAGAAGATGGAATGTAGTCCGCAGGCCATGCGACCTCAAGCTCCGGCTGTGTGGCCTGCTCTGTGCATCTCTCGGTATGGCGATGGTGCCCCGAGCAAGTTGTGGCCTTGAATCGCTTGGGGCGCCATCGCCGCATGCGTGGGAGATGCCTATGATGCGGGAGGCCAGAAAGCCAGCCACATGGCCAGAGCACAGCACACACAGTGGCCAGTAATGGAACTGCACACACAGCTCAATTTCTGCCACCAGAGCAGCATTCCCCCTCATACAGCTTATCACATATACAAAGACCCAGACGCTCCCCCTTTCTCTCTACTCAAAATGGGGGGGAGATGGTTCCTGAAAGGAACAAACAGCCATGAAATATACCACAGACAAGCATCTGGCACAGCAGCTGCGAAGATTTAAATGCCAGGATATGCCTATATATCCACAGAGATCAGAATCGCGCAAATATTTAAATGCCAGGATATGCCTATATATCCACAGAGATCAGAATCGCGCAAGCTGTGCTATTCTCTGTGGGAATGAAAATTGGACTTTACAGAAGAGGAATAGGGAGAATATTGATGCATTTGAACTTTGGTGTCAGAGAAGACTCCTGAGAACACCAAGGAAGACAGCCAAGGAAACAAACCAAATCCAGAATGTGCCTTTTCACTCAAGGCAAAAACGACTGGGCTTAAATTACCCCACCTTGGTTACATCATGTACAATGTCAGTGATGGCAAACCTTTTTTTTTTATGATCAGGTGCCAAAAGGGCAAGCGAATGTGTGATAGCAGGCGTGCATGTCCTCAGACTCATAATGCAATGCCCTCCCTCCATGCATGTGTGCACAATCCCCCACTGCCCCTTCCCTGAGCATGCACTCAATCCCCCACTGCCCCTCACAACCTCACAGGCCTTTCCTGAAGCCTGGGGAGGGCAAAAAATGGGCCTACAGAAGTTTGTTTCTGAACCTCCCGGTAGGCCAGTTGGGTCTGTTTTTCGCCATCCACATGCTCTCAAGGTTTTCCTGAAGCCTGGGGAGGGCAAAAAATGGGCCTACAGAAGTTTGTTTCTGAACCTCCCGGTAGGCCAGTTGGGTCTGTTTTTCGCCATCCACATGCTCTCAAGGTTTTCCTGAAGCCTGGGGAGGGCAAAAAATGGCCCTACGGTGTTGTGTTTGGGCCTGGGCCAGCCGTTGCTCCCACAGATGGGAGAGACACAGCACAAAGTGAATGTGAAAGCCTGGCTGACAGCCAGGAAGATGTGGCAGACAGCCAGGAAGATGTGGCAGACAGCCAGTAGGATGAGGCCACTGGGACGCAGGATTCAGCAGACAGTCTTTCCTCCCTGGGTTCTTCTGCAGATCAATATATTGATCTACGTAGCTGAAGAGCTATGCAAAGAAGGGATCGCTTTAAGGAGTATTACAAATCATTATAGGAGCACCTGGGCTGGGTGTAGTTCCCTTAATGATGGTTAAAGGGATAAAAGGGAACAAAGGCCAAGGCAAATTGTGGCTGTTTATCTGTGTTGTTTTGTGGTTCCTTCTTTGAAGTTTCTGTGCCGTTGGAGTTTTCAACCCAGCTTTTTCAGACAAGTGGGAGGTGAAAACTCTGGGACTTGCTGTTTGCTTCAAAGATTCAAAAGGACTCCTGAAACGTCTTTGCTCATTCCAGGTTGTCTTTGTTTGTTTTTCCCTGTGTTTTTTGTATGCGGCTGAAGTAAGCCTTGCATTGTTTTCAGACACTATGAACTGTTTATTGAGTAAGCCATTTTTGTTTATCTAATACAAGTTTGCTGATTAGCAGAGCACTTGTGTGTTTGATTTCTTTTCCTTGGACTATTACGCATTGCCGAGTCAGTCAGGCAGAACATACGGAAGTTTGTTTCTGAACCTCCGGTAGGCCGGTTGGGTCTGTTTTTCTCCATCCACATGCTCTCAAGGTTTTCCTAAAGCCTGGGGAGGGTGAAAACGGCCTCCCCCGCCCTCCAGGAGGCTGAAAATCAGCTGGCCAGCAAACACATGAAGGCTGCAGCTGACATAGGGCAATGCCTCACATGCCCTCAGATATGGCTCTACGTGTCACCTGTGGCACACGTGGCATAGGTTCGCCATCACGGTTCTAGGCAATCTGAGTTCTCATTTGTCAAAACTGCTCTTCAACCCGCTTTGCGGCTCCTGTGTTTCATCTGACTGTGTCTCTTCTACTCATAAGTTCTTCAAGGGGAAGTTGCCCTGACAGGGTGATATATCTCCCTTTTAGCAACTCTTTGGAATGTTTTAAGAATAGGGCTAAGCGAAGTCACGTTGCCATGCGAAATGTAAAAAGCATCCAGGATTCAGCTTCTGCACTGTCATGACTGTTTGCAAATGTTCCTTTAATATCTGCACAACCCACACAAAGGCCTGAAGTGGACCAGAATCTCCAGGAGGGAAGCACCTGGCAAAGCATCGGTTTGGTTGCTGGTTGTATGGTGTGGAAGGTTCATAGTTTATTTTCCATTCTTTTATTTTTGTGCGGAAGAGAAGCGAGGGGTTTTTGTTGCTCCAAGACCCTCAGAAGCAACGTGAGAAAATATTATTTTACTGAAAGAGTAGTAAATGCTTGGAACAAACTTTCATCAGACGTGGTTGATAAATCCACAGTCACTGAATTTAAACATGCCTGGGATAAACATATATCCATCCTAAGATAAAATACAGGAAATAGTATAAGGGCAGACTAGATGGACCATGAGGTCTTTTTCTGCCGTCAATTTTCTATGTTTCTATGTACCCAGACTGAAACGCGAACAAGATAACTTTTCAAGAGAAAGTACATCTGTGCAAATAACTGAAACTGTTTTCCGAATACTGTCTTGTAAACAGCAATAAGTCACCAGTTTAAGACTATGCCCTGCCTCACTTTGCCCAATAAACAAGTCCTCGAAGAGGGGCGGCATACAAATCCAATTAATTAAATAAATAAATTTGTGTGTTTTCACAGAGCTATTCATTTGGCAGTTATGCAGGTGAAGTCCCATTACCCTCAGTTTTGCATTTCAAATCTAAGGCAGAATAACTTGAAAGGTAGAACAAGAAGCAATGGGTGGAAGCTAAACAAGGAAGCTACTTAGAACTAAGGAGAAATTTCCTGACAGAACAATTAATCAGCGGAACAGCTTGCCTCCAGAAGTTGTGAATGCTCCAACACTGGAAGTTTTTAAGAAGATGTTGGATAACCATTTGTCTGAAGTAGTGTAGGGTTTCCTGCCTAAGCAAGGGGTTGGACTAGAACAGTGTTTTTCAACCAGTGTGCCCTGGCACACTAGTGTGCCCTGAGACATGGTCAGGTGTGCCGTGGGGAAATTAAACATGGGTCCCCAAACTATGGCCGTGTGCCGGATACGGCCCGCAGAGGCCATTTATCCGGCCCACCGCCAGCTGCCTCCATCCGAACATAAACATTCCCCTCACAATCCCTGACAGGAAGAGTGGAGGCACAGAGAACGCTCCCTGACCAATCACCTTCTAGGATTCGTCCCGACCACTAGCGATGAACCAATAGCAGGCCGCCTCTCATCCACACCCAGGAAGATCCCCACTCGGGCTGCTGCGCACTTGTCATTGTGTGGTTGCAGTGAGTAGTTGAAGCTGTTACTCCTCCCCATAATCCCGATTTCTAATTCTAGTCAGGAATGGGGGCAAATGTTGCCAGCACTAGTGTTAGAGTGTCATTTTGTGTCATTTTGGTTGTTGGTGTGCCCCAGGATTTTGTAAATGTAAAAAATGTGCCGCGGCTCAAAAAAGGTTGAAAATCACTGGACTAGAAGACCTCCAAGGTCCCTTTCAACTCTGTTGTTATTGTTATTGTTACGTGTGGACTTTAGTTCCCAGAATTCTCCAATGAATAAACATCTCTTTTTTCCACCTTGCCTTTTCCATCATGACTACATCTGATCAGCCTGCCTTTTCTGTTGGCTTTTTCTCTTCTCTACAGAGCCAATTTGCATATTTTTAACTTTCTGTCCAGATTATTCACACTGGATATCAAAGCAGACGGCCTACACTTGATACAGTTGCCATGCTTGCAAATTTCTGACTTTCTTGGTGCTAAATGAATGGAAGAGGCCCTGAGGTGGGACCTCTTCCTTGCTTTGAGCATTGTTGTTTGGCACATGCCTTGTCATCAGACAAAGGCGAAGGCAGTTGTTTATTTAATGGTGGATGAAAGTGATTGCTGTTTATACAGTGTAATTTCAGGCACTTCTGGGCTGCAAGATGCAAGGTTTTATTATCCCGGTTCTTAATTACAAGCCAAATCTGAAAAAAATAAATGTTAACTGTCTAGTTTTCCACTCTGTAATGACCTGGTGGTGGAATGTAATTCTTGTTCATGACTTGGCAAATCTGCCTAGGGTTCGCCTGATAACCCTGGAAGACTCAGGCAAAGATTTCTGAATCACAAAAATATATAAATGTATTGAGATGGATGAAATGACAAATTCAATTAAGGGGATTGAAAGTAAAATATCTAAACGAATTTGGGAAAAATGGCACGAATGGATTCGAAACAAAGGCTGAAAATCTAACAATACAAAGTATCAGTATACAAAAGAAGGATAATAATTACCTTAGGAAGTATGACTTTTATTACTCTTTTTCTTCCCAATGTATCTCTTTCTATATCAATTAGTAAAATTTATTTATGACAATTAAATGTAAATATACAAAATATAAAGAAATGTATCAGAAAGGTACAGTAATAGAAATGGATTAAGATCTGTTAAACTAGAACAAAACATGTGAGAAATACTGCTTTTACTCCTTATTCTTTTACTTTTTTTCTTTCTTTTTTCTTTTCTTCTTTTTTATTTCTGGAAAACAATAAAGATACTTAAAAAAAAAAGATTTCTCAATCACTGGGCCAAGAACTGCAGAGGGAAACCACAGAGAGTTCTAGCCAGAAGATTGATGCTATAATCAGGGATTTCTCTAGTCTGGAAATGGAAAGAGCCGATCCTCAGCTATCCCCATCTACAAAACAGTCATTCCCCATCTGCAAGACATCCAGCTGAAAGGAACCTGCCAGTCATACATTGTGTTTGCCAGACATCAACACACACATACACATGGGTGTTTTTGACAATCTTCAGAGAGACAGCATGAGATGGATAGTGATGGGCGAACCGAACCCGCACAATTCGGGTCCGTAACGAATTTTGCAGTGTTCGGTATGCCAAACACGAACCCAAATTTTTTTGAAACTTCAGGCAAAGTTCGGGGTCGTGTTCGGCGTTCGGAGCTTTGACGTCACTGGCAGGTTGCTAAGGACGCCAAGGTGATCACTTCCTGGATTCCAGATTCCACCCCCGGAATCTTTTCGTGGGAGGGATTCCCCAGCTCCTTCAAAGGGAGGGCTTCACGTAAAAATAAACATTGTTATTTTTACGTAAAAGGATGCCATAGCAGTGCTGCAAGCAAAGGGCGGTCCTTTCACGTAAAAATAAACTCTGATTGCTGTAAGGTAGGGGTCTGTAACCTTGGCCACTTGAAGACTTGTGGACTTCAACTCCCAGAATTCCTCAGCCAGCTTTGCTTCCAGAATTCCTCAGCTTTGCCGGCTGAGGAATTCTGGGAGTTGAAGTCCATAAGTCTTCAAGTGACCAAGGTTGGAGACTCCTGCCTTACAGCAATCAGAGTGAGTGGGGTAGGGTTGGTGAAAACCTACTCTAACTTGGTCACCAATACAAAACAAAACCCCAATCAAAAGCTATCCATTAGTATAGGTCTTCTTCCTTTTGAGGAGGAAAACTGAAGCTGAGAGATGAACAAATAATTTCAAGTCATCCTTGTACGTTTATTAGCTCTTGTGAAAACATTGCAAGTTAAAAATCCTAGGAGACAACAGCTGGATTCACTCAAAACCATATGTTTCTCTATCTCTACCTTTCTGCCTCTCTAACTTAATATGCATGATTTTATGCAGCATCAGTTTACCTGATTCTAAGCAGCTTCCAAGCAACATCAAATATATAATGATACCCTATATCCACTAATTATTAACATCTATCTCTCCGTTTGTCTGTCTATACTAATGATAATATTGGAGAGAGACATCTGACAGTTGCAGTGATTAAGGCACCAAGCTAAAAACTGGGAGACGATGAATACTAGCGAAGAAGCCACTTCCAAAATCTTGCAGTTGCCTGGAATCAACAACATTGTGTTTGCCAGACATCAACACACACATACACATGGGTGTTTTTGACAATCTTCAGAGAGACAGCATGAGATGGATAGTGATGGGCGAACCGAACCCGCACAATTCGGGTCCGTAACGAATTTTGCAGTGTTCGGTATGCCAAACACGAACCCAAATTTTTTTGAAACTTCAGGCAAAGTTCGGGGTCGTGTTCGGCGTTCGGAGCTTTGACGTCACTGGCAGGTTGCTAAGGACGCCAAGGTGATCACTTCCTGGATTCCAGATTCCACCCCCGGAATCTTTTCGTGGGAGGGATTCCCCAGCTCCTTCAAAGGGAGGGCTTCACGTAAAAATAAACATTGTTATTTTTACGTAAAAGGATGCCATAGCGGTGCTGCAAGCAAAGGGCGGTCCTTTCACGTAAAAATAAACTCTGATTGCTGTAAGGTAGGGGTCTGTAACCTTGGCCACTTGAAGACTTGTGGACTTCAACTCCCAGAATTCCTCAGCCAGCTTTGCTTCCAGAATTCCTCAGCTTTGCCGGCTGAGGAATTCTGGGAGTTGAAGTCCATAAGTCTTCAAGTGACCAAGGTTGGAGACTCCTGCCTTACAGCAATCAGAGTGAGTGGGGTAGGGTTGGTGAAAACCTACTCTAACTTGGTCACCAATACAAAACAAAACCCCAATCAAAAGCTATCCATTAGTATAGGCCTTCTTCCTTTTGAGGAGGAAAACTGAAGCTGAGAGATGAACAAATAATTTCAAGTCATCCTTGTACGTTTATTAGCTCTTGTGAAAACATTGCAAGTTAGAAATCCTAGGAGACAACAGCTGGATTCACTCAAAACCATATGTTTCTCTATCTCTACCTTTCTGCCTCTCTAACTTAATATGCATGATTTTATGCAGCATCAGTTTACCTGATTCTAAGCAGCTTCCAAGCAACATCAAATATATAATGATACCCTATATCCACTAATTATTAACATCTATCTCTCCGTTTGTCTGTCTATACTAATGATAATATTGGAGAGAGACAGCTGACAGTTGCAGTGATTAAGGCACCAAGCTAAAAACTGGGAGACGATGAATACTAGCGAAGAAGCCACTTCCAAAATCTTGCAGTTGCCTGGAATCAACAACTGATTTTTAAGGAACAAATAATATTAATAATAGTCCTCCAGAAGGACTCGATAAGTAGGTAAAAATGCCAAATCTGGTTTGAATATCTGGCTGATGGTGCAACAAGTCAGAATAACACTAATAGTGCTTGAGACAGCTTATATCCTGCAACCATAGTTTAACACCACCAAGCAACATCTGGCTATATCAGGTCCTTGAGAAGGACTCAAAAGGTAAATCCAGTCTATATATCTGACTGACTGATAATAATAATAATAATAATAATAATAATAATAATAATAATAATAATCATATCATCAAACAATGAGTATAACACCATACAGTATATTACCAAATTACAAACATCGTCCTATATTCAGGTTGTCAAGTATTAGTACTATCCTAGGCAATATTCCATTTAAGATAAAAAGATTGTGAGTACGCAAAGCAGTCATACTGCTGAGTCGTAGTGATAAAGCTGCAACCTGATTGGGCTAGAACAGTATAAGAAACAATGCACCTTTGCAGTGGGTGTAATTGGTTGGTTGGTTAGTTCTGGTGGGTGGATTGGTTTACTATATCGTGGTTTATTGTTGTAGTAAAGTAATTTCTGTAAATAGAAGAATAGAAGAGATTCTATTTTTGATACACTGAAGAGTAAAGCTTCTTTAACCAGTTCCTGCTGAATTTTTTTTCATTCTTCATTGGCTTCATTTCCTGAGTTCCTGTGTCACACATTCCTGTGCCTAGCCAGTAACTTTCAAACACAACTCGGACACAGGTATCTCTCAGTCCTCAAACACATGGTTTTTAAAAGCTTCCTGAATGTTAAAAAGAAGGGTGTCGTTGTTAGATCTGGTGGGAGAAAGTTCCACAGGAGAAGAGTTCTTGTTGAGAATGCTCACCTCCAACTCCACTCTTCCTGCACTTCAGCCAGATTGTGAAATACTCTTCGGAGAGGGGCGGCATACAAATCTAAGTAATAAATAAATAAATAAAAGGTCCCCCTACAGATCCACCTTGGATGGGGCGCTTCTATTTGGAGCAAGCTGTCTTGGAAATAATAAATAATGATCTTAGAAATAAGCAGTCCTGGAAATAATAAACCAAATAATCTCAAGGTAGATAGCTGATCATCTATGGAGATTCTTGGTTATCCAGGTCATGGATGCCCCAAAGGTATTTTTTCCAAAGGCAACTGGACTTTCTTTGTTTTTCCTTGAAGATGTTTCGCTTTTCATCCAAGAAGCTTCTTCAGTTCTTCAGATCGGTAGCACCACAGAATTTTAAACTGGAGACAAATCAGAAACCAATACAGTCCTCAAGGTTAATGTTACATGACAATACCAAGCTGTCCTGTTTAGCATGCAGGCCACTACAAGTTCCTCTATGTCTAGTTTTAGGATTGCTACATAGGACAGTTCAAGGGTTGGTTCAACTTTCGACGTGGAGAGTGACACTGAGAAAGGATTCATTTCACAGTGCGAGGAAAGACCAAGACCGTCATTGAATTTGAAAACAAAGTAACAAACCATTATTTAACATTCATTAATGGTGAATAATTGTAAACTGTAATCTGAGTATGATAGCGGTCCTCCTTGCTGTTGTTTTTTTATCATCACAGTGGGTTTACACCTTACCATGGACATAACAATGAGGGTCATATGGTCCATTCTGGATTCATTACATCACTGACCAACTCATGCAGGACATTTCCCTTTAAGCAGGACTATTTATAACAGATCTTTTGCACCATCATTGTCCTTATTTATTTATCTATAGGAGTAAGGCTGCTCCCTGGCCACGGGGAGGGTAACATTTTACATCCTGGGTTTGTGATTGCCTAACTAATTGTTTTAATTTTTTAAAACAGTCTGTCTGTTTTTATCAATTGTTTCTGTCTTTATCAATTGTATATTGTGGGATGTGGGGAATTGTGGGATATGGGGGAGGGAGGGGACATTTATTAACTTATTAAGTGCTCTCCTATATCTCCTATACCTTTCTTCCATTCCTATATCTCTTCTTCTATTTTTTCATTGATATGTTCTATTATTATATCTTCTTTTCTGTTCTTTCTTAGATATATTTTACTATGAGTATCTCCTCTATAACCTTCTTCATGTATTTTACTATGTGTGTGTGTGTGTGTGTGTGTGTATATATTTGTTTTCGTAATTTTTCACGGGTATATATATGTAGATTGTTCTGAGTTCGGGTTTTGCCCTGTGTAATATTTTGCATGTCTATGCGACGTTTCGGTGAAATCACATTCACCATCATCAGGCTGAAGTTTCAAGCTTCGTGCTGTTGTAAAATGGAATGTTTGCAACTGTCATTTCTTCCTAGTATATAGTGTGGGGGTGGAGATTTGGTTTGAATGTAGCAAATAGATTGGGTGATTATGTTTTAGTGATCTGATTGGTTGGTGGAATCATAATTATTAGAAGGATTGACATGGTGATTTTTATGAAGTGTTTTTTTGTTTAAGGCTGGTTTCCAAATCTCTGGTAGGCGGGACGTGTCATCTCTTTTATTTATGCAAAGGGGGCTCCTCTCAATCTCTATGGCTTCCAAAGCAATTCTTCTATATAAATTCTCTGTTTTGTGGAGTAATTTAGTTTTTTCAAAGTCAATTTCGTGCCCTGTTTTTTTAATGTGCTGGACAAGGGAGGAAGTCTTTTCTTCTTTTTTAATTGCATTTTTATGTTCTGCAATGCGTGCACTTACTCTTCGATTGGTTTGTCCAATGTATGTGGCTGCACATGTTTTGCAAGGAATTTCATAGATTCCTTGGTATTCCAATTGGATTTTATCTTTTGGGCTCCTTAGGATATTAGATATTTTTTGGTTAGTGCAAAATGAAGTTTTGATGTTATGTTTGTGCAGAATTTTACAAATTTTGTCTGTGGTGCCCTTGATGTAAGGGAGGATGGTGGTACCATTGTCCTGTTCTTGATCTTGTTTTTTGGGGAGTGTCTCTTTTTTGATTAGGTTTGTGATTGTTTTCCCTTCGAATCCATTAGAAATTAATACATCTTTGAGTTTGTTTTTAAGTGCTCATGGTCAGCTAGGAGTTTGGTTCTAGTGATGAGAGTTTTGGCCACTGAGGTGATTTGTGCGGGGTGGTGGTGTGAGTGTGCATTTAGATAACGGTTGGTATGGGTTTTCTTTTGGTAGATAGTGTGTCCTAGGCTGCCATTGGGCTTTTTATAGACCAGTACATCTAGAAAGGGAAGTTGATCATTGATTTCTGTTTCCACAGTAAACTGTATTTTGGGGTGTAGGCTATTGAGATGTGTGAGGAAATTGTCTAGTTTTTCCTTACCATGTGGCCAAATTACAAAGGTATCATCAACATATCTCAGCCAAAGTTTAGGTTTGTATTTGGATTGCTCTAATGCATTATTTTCGAAATATTCCATGTAGAGGTTGGCGATGACAGGTGAGAGGGGTGATCCCATGGGGGCTCCCTCTATCTGTTTATATCTTTGTTCATTATAGATGAAGTATGTATTGGTCAGGCAGTGGTTGGTAAGGTCTAGGATATATTTGGGGGGCTTGTGTTTGTCCTGGATAGCTGTCAAGGCTTCTTTAATAGGTATTTGTGTGAAAAGGGGCACGACATCAAAACTCACAAGTAGGTCATCGGGTTGTAGGTTTTGTTTTTTAATTATTTGTATAAAGTGGAATGAATTTTGAACATATGAGGTAATAGTTTCTGTATATGGTTGAAGGTATATATATATTCGTAGATTTTCACGGGTACAGGTATGACGGTCTTGGTATATTCGGGTTTCTTTCCGTGTAGGATTTGGAAATTTCTGGCGACATTTCGATGAGGTCCCACTCATCATCTTCAGGCTGGTGTTTCTGTCCTTGTTCGCCTTAGAACAAGTGTGTTCGCCTTAGAACAAGGACAGAAACACCAGCCTGAAGATGATGAGTGGGACCTCATTGAAACGTCGCCAGAAATTTCCAAATCCTACACGGGAAGAAACCCGAATATACCAAGACCGTCATATATATATATATATGTATGTATGTATGTATGTATGTATGTATGTATACACATACACCCCCCCACTAAAAACCCCATTGTGTATTGTACAAAATAAATAATAAATAAAATAAATAAATAAATAAATTATTGTTTGTCACATGAACTGTATATGGCTTGTTGTTATACCTTTTGGTAAAGGGGCATTATTAATTAATTAATTAATTAATTTATTTATTTATTTATTTCCACCCTTCTCCTTAGACTCAGGCCGGCTTACAACATGTTAGCAATAGCACTTTTTAACAGAGTGCATTTTTTTACACTTCCGGTTTGTCCATTGGGCAATTTTTTTGCTTCCGGGACTTCAGGGAAGCTTCCCTGAAGCATTTGGAGGGTGAAGCTGCCTTTCCCAAGGCTGAAAATCAGCTGGCCAGTGCACGCATGCATGCTGGAGCTGACACAGGGCAAAGTCTTAAGTGCCCTCCAATATGGCTCCGCGTGTCACCTCTGGCATGCGTGCCATACGTTCACCATCAGGGTCCTATTCTCTTCCTCTTTTTTGCCTCTCTTTCTCTTTTCTTTCCAAAAGCAGGTATGATGTGTTGTGTTCATTTCTTGAGAACTAACGTGGTACCTTAGAATAAAAGAAAAATCTGGTTTGTTTTCTACTAGAATACTGAACTAGACCTCCAAGGTCCCTTGTAACCCTATTGTTGTTGTTGTTGTTGTTGTTGTTGTTGTTGTTGTTATTATTATTATTATTATTATTATTATTATTATTATTATCCTTCTTAGACTCAGGCCGGCTTACAACATGTTAGCAATAGCACTTTTTAACAGAGCCAGCATATTGCCCCCACAATCCGGGTCCTCGTTTTATCCACCTCGGAAGGATGGAAGGCTGAGTCACCTTGAGCCGGTGATGAGATTTGAACCGCTGACCTGCAGATCTAGCAGTCAGCTTTTAATGGCCTGCAGTACTGCACTCTACCTGCTGCGCCACCTCAGCTCATTATAAATATTATTATTATTATTATTATTATTATTATTATTATTATTATCATAATAATAATAATAATAATAATAATTATTATTATTATTATTACTTTCATCACCAGTTTGCATTGTGATGTTTCGCATTTGCGCGTCCCCTTGTGCAGTTTCATTTCCGTGCATGCTCAGAAGGTGGATATAGCCCGAAAGACAGCTGAGGAGCTGCTTAACAGTGATTTGGGTAAAGACATAAAGATCAGTATTAACCCAGGGGTGGTCGGGATGGCTTTTTTCATAGCACAGGAGGAGGAAAAGCCACCCAGACACAGGAAAATCAGCCAAAATTTCAGGAAAAAAGATGGTGGCAAGCACAGACTGGCAGAGACAGAATTGGACCCGTGATGCCAAAATTATGTCAGCAACAGGTCACTAATGATTTGGGCAATCTGGTCTGAACTGAGAGGAACCCACCCCTGGGACAATCCCATGTAGAGCATATTACAGCAATAATCACTGTGTGAACTGTTTTGCCATTGAAGATTGCCTTCTTAAATTCATCCCCTCACTCAAATAATGTTTTAAGTTTGTGACATTGAATTCTGAAGTTGCAGATTGCTAAGAAATTGTCCTTGGGAAGAGTCATAAAAGTGTACTAAAACCCATACAGCATAACTAACACCATATTTATAGGTGTGATGTTGAAATACATACCAATATATTTTAATTCTCTTCCTTGAGATTCATATCTTTTTATGTTACATATAATCAGTAAGAGTTTAGCATTAAGCATTCTTATTTTTCTTTTATCCAGAAAAGAAAAACAATGCAGCACTGAAATATTGAAATATTTTGCCTCCAAATATAAATCTTCCACATAATAAAATAGATACATGCAGTGAAAAATAAAAAATAAATCCACAAGGCATAATTGATTCCATGTTCAATTCTCTTTCATTTATGGTTATTTAGGCAGCTTTTGGGATACTAACATCCTTGTGTTGGACTGTGCTAAGCAGAGATAATGGGAGTTGTAGTCTAACCCAGTGTTTCCCAACCTTGGCAACTTGAAGATATCTGGACTTCAACTCCCAGAAGTCCCCAGCCAGCGAATGCTGGCTGGGAACTTCTGGGAGTTGAAGTCCAGATATCTTCAAGTTACCAAGGTTGGGAAACACTGGTCTAATCAATTCAGAGGGCATGAGTTTGGAGAAAACCTACAGTGGCACTCCAAAGCTCACTTGAGGCATATGATCAAACTACTTATTCAGTGGTTAAAAAAGAAAGATATTTAGATGCACAATTATATTTTTGTGCGCACAATGCAAAACAGAAATGTTTAAGTTATCATGGGCCATTTTCTCATTATAATCTCCCACAGGAACATTATTGAGGGAACTACTATGATATCATTTTAAATCCTGTTTCTATAAACAATCTCTGCAGGTATTTCTAGATTACCAATGCTGTGATCCTTAATCATTGATTGTGTTGTCTAGGGCTGATGATAATTTAAGTCCAAACCCCCTGGACGATCCTGATAACATTTTAAGATACAGTATGGAAGCCTTCATAAAACAATTGAGATGGAAACCTTGCTGTCTGTGCAAATATCTGTTATAAATCTAATCAATGTGCATAATTCAAAAAAAGAAAGGCCAGTTATACATTGGCAGCAGTTCAGGGCCATCAAAAAGTTAGAGCATGCAATAGACAAACGATGTTGCATCCAACAAGAAAAAAAAAAAGATAATATTTTGGCCATATATTTCATCTTTTATTAGAGAACCCTGGAAACTCCCAAAGAAAAAATAAATCTCAGTAAAGCTAGTTTTGCTAGTCAGAATTGGCTTCTACATAATACCTAGACATATTTATCATTCGGAGACATCACCAAATCCCATAATTCTTCTTTCACTATGCCTTGGGAGTGGTTATGTGAAAATCTCTTATAGCGCATGCAGAAAGAAGCCATCACATTTCTTTATCACATTGTGTTGTAATATTCATTAAGCACAAGCCTGGTGGGCATGAATGTTGTATCAGTGCAGGAAACGATTCCTTGGCCCCTGGGTTTCTAAAAATATTTAGAAAGCACTTGTTATAATGAGGATGTTTCTCTCCACCCCACCCCAACATGCAAGTACCGACATCATAATCTAATGCAGGAGTGAAATGTTCCTGGTTCACTTGTGCTTGAAAGTCAACGGAATGCCGGTTGGAGGGGTGGGCTGCTGCCCGGACAGTGGGGACACAGTGGGGTAGCGAAAATGGAACTTGTTGTGTCTAGAGCAGTGTTTCCCAACCTTGGCAACTTGAAGATATCTGGACTTCAACTCCCAGAATTCCCCAGCCAGCATTCGCTGGCTGGGGAATTCTGGGAGTTGAAGTCCAAATATCTTCAAGTTGCCAAGGTTGGGAAACACTGGTCTAGAGGACAGTTTGTTATGGGTACCTGCCCCTATGTTTTGGGTGGGAAAATACAGAGTTTGGATTGGTTGGCTCAGCCTGGCAGCAGGGGTATAAATAGCACGGCACGGCCATCTTGGTGATTATTGTTAGCAGTTCCAGTTATCGGTTATTGTTATTACAAGTGAAATAAACCTTACAAGTTCTCTGAGAACTCCACCCCAGAGCACCCAATTTGCACTGAAAGATGTTGAAAGAAAATGTAGGGCATCCTGCATAAGCCACGCCCACAGTGTGGTAATAAAACTTTTGGTAGCCCTTCACTGGCCAGTTGCAATTTGGGTTCTTTTACCCTCTTTGCATGCACAGAATACTTTGTACATGCACAGAGGGTAAAAGAACCCAAATGGCCATATCAGAGCAGGTGGGTGGAGCCTCATGTACTCTTTGTGACTGGCTTTCTGACGACTGAAAGGCATGAGAGAATGGGAGCATTTCACCCAGTGATGGGCTCCTACGGGTCCCTTCCAACTATTCTATTCTATTCTATTCTATTCTATTCTATTCCATTCCATTCCATTCCATTCCATTCCATTCTATTTCTAGGCATATTGCATGTACTATTTATTGGCGGTCACTGTTGACCAGATATGCTGTTCTTTCAACTACTTCTGCATTACTTTAGAAGTTTTCTCATTGAGAGATCCTGGTCTGTCAAGAATCGCACTACAAATATTATTATACCACTCGCTTTCTAACATGGCCAATGCATCGCCGAGGGTAAATGAAGCTGTCTGATCACCAGAGCTGGAAGGGGGAGTAAAGGAAAATAAAACTCTGGTGCCCAGTCAGCATGCCAGTTTTAGATTTGCCAAACTACGTTTTCATCTTCGCTCCCTGCCAGCCATAATATTGAACAACTTGTTCAACTTCCCTGTTTTTTGTCAGGGATAATTGTTGGTTAGTTATGAGCAGACTGAGCATTTAAATAACATTGAAGTGAAATGAATGCAATGGAGAAATATCATACAGTTGGTCCTTGTTTAATGACCACTCATTTGGCAACTGTTCAAATTTAATCAAGGAGAGAAGCAACCTCGAATTAAGGAAAAACTTCCTAACAGTGAGAACAATTAACCAATAGAACAACTTGCCTCCAGAAGTTACAAATGCTCCAACATTGGAAGTTCTTAAGAAGAGGATTGGATAACCATTTGTCTGAAATGCTTAGGGCTTCCTGACTAAGCAGAGGGTTGGACTAGAAGACCTCCAAGGTCTCTTCCAACTCTGTTATTCTATTCTAACCAGTAGAACCACTTGCCTTCAGAAGTTGTGGGCGCTTCATCATTGGAGGTTTTTAAGAGGAGACTGGGCAGCCACTTGTCTCAAATTATATAGATGATTCTCTATGGAATCAACTCCCCCTCCCCGATGTACATACTGCTCCCACCCTACTTGCCTTCCCTAAAGCCACAAAGACCTGGTTTGCCGGCAGGCCAGGGGCGCCATAATGGCCAAATGCTATGAATGATTAGTATTCATGTTGTTGTGATTGCTTAATTTATGGGTTTTTAATTAGGGTTTTATAGTTTCATAGTTTTTTAGAATTTAAATTTTACATTTTTGTTGTAAGCTGCCCTGAGTCCTTCGGGATTGGGTGGCAAGGAAGTATAAATAAATAAATAAATAAATAAATAAATAAATAAATAAACAAACAAACAAACAAACAAATAGATACATAGATACATAGATACATAGATACATAGATACATAGATACATAAATACATAGATAGATAGATAGATAGATAGATACATACATACATACATACATACATACATACATACATACATACATACATACATACATACATAAATGGTCTTCTGCTTGACCTCCAAGATCCCTTTCAGCTCTACTGTGACTGACTGGCTGATTGATTGATTGATTGATTGATTTACAATGACACCGAAAGGTATTATAACTGGTCCTCCTATTTATAAATATTGTCTCGCAGTCACACAATTGGTGTTTGCAAATGCAACCATGTAATCATTTGTGTGTAATGATGCTGTGGGATTTGTTTAACCAGGGCAATGGGAGCGTCCTGGGGAAGAGCCTCGGTGGTGCAGTGGTTAGAGTGCCCTACTGCAAGCTAATTCTGCTGAACACCAGCTGCCAGCAGTTTGGCAGATCGAATCTCAGTAGGCTCAAGGTTGACTTAGCCTTCCATCCTTCCAAGGTTGGTAAAATGAGGACCCAGATTGTTGGGGAGCAATATGCAGCTTACTCTCTGTAAACTGCTTAGAGAGGGCTGTAAAGCACTGTGAAGTGGTATATAGAAACATAGAAGTCTGACGGCAGAAAAAGACCTCCTGGTCCATCTAGTCTGCCCTTATACTATTTTCTGTATTTTATCTTAGGATGGATATATGTTTATCCCAGGCATGTTTAAATTCAGTTACTGTGGATTTATCTACCACATCTGCTTGAAGTTTGTTCCAAGGATCTACTACTCTTTCAGTAAAATAATATTTTCTCATGTTGCTTTTGATCTTTCCCCCAACTAACTTCAGATTGGGTCCCCTTGTTCTTGTGTTCACTTTCCTATTAAAAACACTTCCCTCCTGGACCTTATTTAACCCTTTAACATATTTAAATGTTTCGATCATGTCCCCCCTTTTCCTTCTGTCCTCCAGACTATACAGATTGAGTTCATTAAGTCTTTCCTGATACGTTTTATGCTTAAGACCTTCCACCATTCTTGTAGCCCGTCTTTGGACCCGTTCAATTTTGTCAATATCTTTTTGTAGGTGAGGTCTCCAGAACTGAACACAGTATTCCAAATGTGGTCACACCAGCATTCTATATAGCGGCATCATAATCTCCCTCTTCCTGCTTGTTATACCTCTAGCTATGCAGCCAAGCATCCTACTTGCTTTCCCTACCGCCTGACTGCACTGTTCACCCATTTTGAGACTGTCAGAAATCACTACCCCTAAATCCTTTTCTTCTGAAGTATTTGCTAACACAGAACTGCCAATACAATACTCAGATTGAGGATTCCTTTTCCCCAAGTGCATTATTTTACATTTGGAAACATTAAACTGCAGTTTCCATTGCTTTGACCATTTGGAAACTATACATAGATAGCTAGCTAGCTAGCTAGCTAGCTAGCTAGCTAGCTAGCTAGATAGATAGATAGATAGATAGATAGATAGATAGATACATAGAACATAGATACATAGATACATAGATACATAGATACATAGATACATACATAAATGGTCTTCTGCTTGACCTCCAAGATCCCTTTCAGCTCTACTGTGACTGACTGGCTGATTGATTGATTGATTGATTGATTTACAATGACACTGAAAGGCATTATAACTGGTCCTCCTATTTATAAATATTGTCTCGCAGTCACACAATTGGTGTTTGCAAATGGCAACCATGTAATCAATTGTGTGTAATGATGCTATGGGATTTGTTTAACCAGGGCAATGGGAGCGTCCTGGGGAAGAGCCTCGGTGGTGCAGTGGTTAGAGTGCCCTACTGCAAGCTAATTCTGCTGATCACCAGCTGCCAGCAGTTTGGCAGATCGAATCTCAGTAGGCTCAAGGTTGACTCAGCCTTCCATCCTTCCAAGGTCGGTAAAATGAGGACCCAGATTGTTGGGGAGCAATATGCAGCTTACTCTCTGTAAACTGCTTAGAGAGGGCTGTAAAGCACTGTGAAGTGGTATATAAGTCTAAATGCCATTGCTTAATGCTATAATGTCAGAACTGTCATCACTAAGCAGTATGGTCACATGGCTTTTCAATGTATGAGAATGTCACTTAGAGACCGAAATTCCAGTCCTAATTTCCATTGTCAAATCAGGAATACTTGCATTAAATTGCATATTTTTATTCTAGCCAGTTGTTCCACTATTCGACTGGGGTGTTCCCTCTTAGTCCTGATGCCAATTTCCTTTTGCAAAGGTGCCCAAAGAGAAACATCTCCAGATTCCCCCCCTATTCCTTCCCTTTCGTTTTTCCACCTAAAGCTAGGAGAAAATTTGCCAAGGAATGTTGACAGCTACAAAGATAAAGAGACTCAATGGGAGAGGATTATGGAAGCAACATTTTTTGCGGTGTAAAAGAAAAAAAAAGCTGGGGAATTGGAACCGCATAATGAGGCTCAAGGTAGGTTGTAAATGAACTGATGAAGAGCATCAGCTTGGCAGAGGGACTTGCTGAACAGAAGCGCAGATAATGGTTTCTATGGCAATACAAAAGCGAGGTTAAGATTTTTTTTTTTTAATCAGCTGCAGGCAAATGTATTTCAATTGGTTAATGGGGTAAGAGAGAGGAGAAGATGGTGCCAATTGTTGGAAGGCATGACACCAGACACCCACACTCAACTGGATGCCCTCCAGCTGATGCGCTGGACTGCAATTCCTGCCTATATTTCTAGCCCAGCCCTCTGCATAGCGCAGCTGGAGGGCACACCGGTTAGGAGAACAGTGATGCAGTTTTGATACCTTTGGCACAGATCCATACATCACCAGTTATTATTATTATTATTATTATTATTAATAATAATAATAATTAGATTAGTATGCCGCCCCTCTCTGTAGACTCGGGGCGGCTCACAGCAATAGTAAAAACAATATACAATAACAAATCTAATAATTAAAATATCTAAAAACCCCTTATTTAAAAGCAAGACATACACACAAACCTACCACACATAAACTATATAGGCCAGGGGAGATGTCTCAATTCCCCCATGCCTGATGGCAGAGGTGGGTTTTAAGGAGTTTATAAAAGGCAAGGAGGGTGGCGGCAATCCTAATCTCCGGGGGGAGCTGGTTCCAGAGGGTCGGGGCCGCCACAGAGAAGGCTCTTCCCCTGGGTCTCCACCAGACGACATTGTTTAGTCGATGGGACCCGGAGAAGGCCAACTCTGTGGGACCTAACTGGTCGCTGGGATTCGTGCAGCAGAAGGCGGTCCCGGAGATATTCTAGTCCGATGCCATGAAGGGCTTACATTAATTAAGCATGGCACTACAATGGGGCCTAACTTGCAGTTTTGAAAACAAGAGCCAAGGATATTTACAGCTGAGATTCCTACTCCCTAGCAGGATTTTGAAAAGTCACTGTCAGCTTTTGTTTCCCTTTTAAAGAATGGCAGAATCCATAACCCTTGCAGAGTTCTTGAGTCGAGGTGTAGGGTAATAATTACATTCTTGGCTGGCAAAGAAGAGTCAAGCAGATGCCCTCCAGATGTTTGGGATTGCAATTTTCATCACCGTGTATTATTAGAGGAGATTGCTGCAGAGATTCGTAAGCAAAGTGTGCCCAAAGCATTAAGTTGGACGCTCCTTCCTTGAAATAGAACCTGGGGAGATGACAAAACGTAAGTGGCAAATGCTTTCCTACTATCCCACATGGAAAGCAATCCTCATAAATAAGACAAGGTTGAACAATGCCTTTCTTCTCAAACTCACCAAAAGTTAGTCCCAGAATTTGAAAATGTGAAGGAGACACATAAAGTCCAAAAAGAAAATTTACTGAGAGCCGGGGTGGCGCAGCAGTGCTGTACTGCAAGCCACTGAATCTATAGGTCAGCGGTTCAAACCTCATCACCGGCTCAAAGTTGACTCAGCCTTCCATCCTTCCGAGGTGGGTAAAATGAGGACCCAGATTGTGGGGGCAATAGGCTGGCTCTGTTAAAAAGTGCTATTGCTAACATGTTGTAAGCCGCCCTGAGTCTAAGGAGAAGGGCGGCATAAAAATCGAATAAATAAATAAATAAATAAATAAATAAACAAACAAACAAACAAACAAACAAACAAACAAACAAACAAACAAACAAACAAACAAATAAATACTGTATATTATGGGGAGAGGGTAACCTCCTATGATCTCACGATTTTCCATCTTATATCAGATAAAGGATTGTCTCGGAGGATCAATATATCAGTGGAGTTGGTTGCTGCTATATGGTGATATTTATTTATTTATTATTTATTTATTTAGTCCAATGCACAATACACATTGAAGAAAATAGATATGTAGTAATATAGCTAAAGAAACAAATGGAAGAAAAGATATAAAAGTATAGGTGAACAAATTTGAAAGGAAGAAAAGATAAATGAGATAAGGAGAGACAATTGGACAGTTTATTCTCTGGGCTCAACAGCAGGTTTACAATTGTGTTTGTTTGTTATTTGTTAATTTGACTTCTATGTTACTCAATCTTGAATGACTCAGGGAGGTTCACAACAATATAAAATACAAAAAACAATCAAAAAGAAGTAAAATATACAATTCTAACTACAAAACGCAGATTAAGACCCATAATAAAATAAACAGTCAACATGCATGCGTATTCACACAATTTGGGCATGATGGTTGTTAATTCATGGCCCCCAGGTCTGCTGGCAAAGCCAAGTCTTTGTGGCCTTACGGAAAGCCATTAAGGGGGAGCAGTACGGACTTCAGGGGGAGTTGATTCCATTCTATTCTCTCTCCTTTCTTCCTGTTTTCCCCCACCTCTATCAACAATTGGCCAGCATGTTGGGCCTTTGGGTCTCAGTAGAATTTGGATAGGTTTCAAGGTGTTTTTTCTTTGTTAATGTTCCTTAGCAACTTTAAAAAATTGTAAACGGTAGGGCTTTCCAAAGTATGCTAATACCATCTCTTACTGTACGGATTGTTTAACTTGGGCAATGAAGTAACAGAATTGTCTTGAGCAATACTCTCAGACTATTGATCCTCATTTTCGTAGAGAATGCATTCTGCTCCCAAGTTGTTAAATAGCAATTCAAGAGTACCTTGGCCTTGTCTAAATTTCATTTCAATTACATCCACAGCCCCAGATACTGGAATAGGAGAAATTATATAGTAATATTGGAGCATATAGCAGGGGCCCAGGACAAACTAAAATAATGGTTTGTAATCTTAAAAGACAATTCTTGGTTTAGAGATTCCTCAATGATCCTGTCCATTTTGCAATGTTTCCAGGGATGCAGTGTTCAGGACTGTGTTATAAGTGATATAATCAGTGTTTTACACACTGATTCCAATATTGCACTGTGCTATAGATATTAATTCAAAGCTGCCATAACTGACCAACTTCATCATTGTAATATATTGGTGATAAACTCAGATAAGAGAAGAAGATCCTTCTACTTTGAGATTTGGATATAGAATAGAATAGAATAGAATAGAATTCTTTATTGGCCAAGTGTGATTGGACACACAAGGGATTTGTCTTTGGTGTAAATGCTTTCAGTGTAAATAAAAGAAAATATAGATTTGTAAATAATCATGTGGTACAACACTTAATGATTGTCATAGGGGTCAAATATGCAATGAAGAAACAATCAATATTAGTAAAAATCTTAGGATACAAGCAACAAGTTACAGTCACGCAGTCCTAAGTGGGAGGAAAAGGGTAATAGGAATAACGAGAAAAAACTAGTAGAAATAGAAGTTCAGACTTAGTAAAAAGTTTGACAGTGTTGAGGGAATTATTTGTTTAGTAGAGTGATGGCGTTCGGGAAAAAACTGTTCTTGTCTAGTTGTCTTGGTGTGCAGTGCTCTGTCGCGACGTTTTGAGGGCAAGAGTTGAAACAATTTGCGTCCAGGATGTGAGGGGTCAGTAAATATTTTTCCCGCCCTCTTTTTGACTCGTGCAGTATACAGGTCCTCGATGGAAGGCAGATTAGCAGCAATTGTTTTTTCTGCTGTTCTGATTATCCTCTGAAGTCTGTGTCAGTCTTGTTGGGTTGCAGAACCAAACCAGACAGTTATAAAGGTGCATATGAGTTACCGTAATTTATCAGAGTCTGTAGGAAAGACACAGAAAGACTAACATTCAATAATAATTTCCAGAGAAGAAGCCATCCTACTGTTTGGCAACAAAGCCATTGAAGAGCCTTGCAGCTCATTAAAGACTGTTAAGCCACAGAATGGATCATGAACTATTATTCAGAAATTGGGTTGTGCATCTATTGTTAGAAGAAAGGTTTGGCATGAATAGATTCAAAGAGAAACACAACATAACAAGAGTAGAAGGCAGAAGTACATTGCAGACCTTGTCAGGAATAAGAAGCTTAAGTAAGCTTGGGCCTGATTAATACCTTTTATTTAGGAAGAGCAAGTTTGTAGATTAGGCGGGAGAGATTTTTTAAAAAGCAGCAAGGAGACATCATTTCCTTAGAACTGCAAAGAATGTAACTGCATCCCTCACATCATTTGGAGTCAAACAGCACCAAAGGAATAGTGACAGTGACCTTCTTGACTATGATATGTGAATATAATAACAACTTGGTTAACTTATGAAATGATTAATTAGCAAATTGCAACAAGAACCTTTTGTCTTTCTTTAATCCACAGGAGATAATGGGATGTTCTTAATGAATGCTAGCTAGCTAGTAAGATTTTGTAAATCCCTTGCTCAATTGAAGGACCATCCTGGGAAGCTGCAATTTTCTCCTTTCTGTCTCTGATATCAGATTTGTAACAGATCATTAGTTTCAAAAGTGGGGAAAGGGAAGGTGGTGTCATAGAAATGTTCTGAGTTTCAGCTTCTATTAGCTTGAGATCCTTTGAGCTTGGCAAAGAACAATGGAAGTTGCAGCCCACATCACATATTCCTGGAATAAAAATTACATGTCCTTTACAGAGTGCAGTCACGATTCTGAAATCCAGCCATTTAATTTTGCTAAAAAGCAAAGATGTAGATGATTTCTGAGTACCTAATCTAGGTTGAGGTTATAGCTTGCAACACCACACATTAGTACAAGTTCTCACTATGTATTGCAGCTCATGTATTTTGGTCACCACACTACAAAAAAGACATTGAAATTCTAGAGAAAGTGCAGAAGAGAGCAAACGAGGGGACTGGAAACTAAAACATACTTTTATTTATTTATTTATTTATTTATTAGATTTGTATGTGAAGAGAGGTGGGATCATAAGCCCGAAAAAGTGATCGAAAATGAGCAAGCAAAACTACTGTGGGACTTCTGACTTCAGACTGACCAAATTCTGAAGCATAACACACCAGACATTGTGATCATGGAGAAAAAAAAAGTATGGATCATCGACATCGCTATCCCAGGAGACAGCAGAATTGAGGAGAAGCAGCTAGAGAAATTAGTGAAATACGAAGATCTAAAAATCGAGCTGCAACGACTCTGGCATAAGCCAGTGAAAGTGGTCCCAGTGGTACTTGGCATGCTGGGCGCAGTGCCAAAGGATCTCAGTGGGCATTTGAAAACCATCGGAATTGACAAAATCTCCATCTGTCAATTGCAAAAGGCCGCTTTACTGGGATCGGCAAACATAATTCGTCGCTACATCACGCAGTTTTAGGTACTTGGGAAGCGCCCGACTGGTGATGAAATACGAAATCCAGCATAGTGATCTCGTTTGCTGTGTTGTACTGACATAATAATAATAATAATAATAATAATAATAATAATAATAATAATAATAATTATTATTATTATTATTATTATTATTATTATTATTGTTATTATTATAACAGATGGAAGCTGACCAAAGAGAGATTCAACCTGGAAATAAGGAGGAACTTTCTGATTGTGAGAGTGATCAACCAGTGGAACAACTTGCCTGTGGAGGTTGTGAACCCCCCAAGACTTAAGGGGAGAGTGGACTGCCACTTATGGAAAATGATATAGGGACTCCTGCTTGAGCAAGGGGTTGGACTAGATGACCTACAAGGTCCCTTCTAACTGTAATAAGTAAGTAAGTAAGTAAGTAAGTAAGTAAGTAAGTAAGTAAGTAAGTAAGTAAGTAAGTAAGTAAGTAAGTAAACAAACAAACAAACAAACAAACAAACAAATATTATGCTAAATCATATGTACAGTTAGTGGACCTTAATGCTTGAAGGCCAACTGGAAGAGTTTGAAACATTCTTAAAACAGAACCACCATCTTCTGTAATGAAAGATAAAAAGTGTTTTGGAGAAAAGGAAATGAAAAATGTCTTCGTTCTTTATTTCTTAGCTGAAGGTCGCTGCAGGAAGCACATTTAAACAACAACAACAAAAAACCCCAGACAGATTTTGTTCAACTGAGCCAAAGAATAAGGCCAAAGCTTGAAAAAAGATTACTGGGAAAAGTTGAACCAGTAAGGTAGAATTGGCAAGGAGCCCTTACTTAATTGTGTGAGAAATTCTTTATTCCTTTTAAGTGAGACTTTCTCAGTTTGGAGTAGTTTATATTTGATTTCATTCTTTGTCTCTCAATTGTTTTACTCAAGGCTTAGAGTTACCAGACATCTGGCAAAAAGAAGAGATGTACTCCTTTTTATTTCCAAATCCAACATCCACTAGGCATACACTTAAAATCAAAGATTGTTTAGCTTTTTCAGTGCCTTGCTGGTTTTTATTCTCTTACTAGTCATAGAGACCTTTGTAGATTGTGAACTTCTAAATTGCCTGCTTCTCTCCTTTCCTCCTCTGTTGGCAGACACAACGGCCTACTGTTGCATGATTTATTTCCTGAGTCAAGCAAATCAGCTTCAATCCACCACTTCAAATCTATAATCACGCTGGTCTGTGGATCATATGACCATCGTTATGTTTCCCCTGATGAGAAACGCATCAGTTCTGTATTGTTGCTAGCATATTTTCATGAAAACAAAAAGGTTTTAAACCAACAACATTGCAATGGAAAAAGAATCTTTCTGAAGCTGGAAAGGTAACTTCACAAAAAAATACAGCCCAAGTAATACAGCCTAAGTCAGTGTTTCCCAACCTTGGCAACTTGAAGATATTTGGACTTCAACTCCCAGAATTCCCCAGCCAGCAAATGCTGGCTGGGGAATTCTGGGAATTGAAGTCCAGATATCTTCAAGTTGCCAAGGTTGGGAAACACTGGCCTAAGTAATACAGTAACTTCACATACAAATACAGCCTAATCCACTCCCAGTTTTTCACTGTAATTTTTACATGGATGCTGTTGTGTGTGCTCCTTGTCAGTCGTTGGAATGCTCAGATTCAGAGGGGAAGGTGAAATACAACCTGTCAATTTACCTGATTTAAGAGATGAAGAGGATTTTAGTGAGGAAGACGTGGAAATGCAAGAAAGCTTCAAGTGAAAGCTTACAGACAGATGGGTAATCAGAAAGTTCTAGCTGTCAGGACTTGCGCTGGTTAGATCCAAAATTCAGAAGGATTCACAAAAGATTAGAAGAGCTTACTGGAAAAAGATGTTAAGATGCAGTTTAGAGTGTAGTTAATTAATTAATTAATTATATCACATCTGGGGTTGGACGGAAATGGTAATGAGTACTCGGAGAGGGGCGGCATACAAATCGAATAAATTATTATTATTATTATTATATTAATTGCTTCCGTCAATCTGACTTCCAACCCACATGGACATTCTTAGAAAAGCCACAGAGAATAAAGTTTTATTGCGTGAGTTATTACCCTGTTTATTGCCATTCTAATCAGTCAAGATCAGTTAGGATAATTAAAGCAAGCCTCCTAGCAGCCGGTGAAGCAATTACAGAGATTTGTGGTCCAGTTTATCACAGGATAAACTGAAAGTAATTCTGCTGCATCACAAAGAGTATTGTCCTGAATGAAGCAGAATAATTATTTATTTATTTATTTTATTTATTCAATTTTTATGCCGCCCTTCTCCTTAGACTCAGGGCGGCTTACAACATGTGAGCAATAGCACTTTTTAACAGAGCCAGCCTATTGCCCCCACAATCTGGGTCCTCATTTTACCCACCTCGGAAGGATGGAAGGCTGAGTCAACCTTGAGCGGTGATGAGATTTGAACTGCTGACCTTCAGATCTACAGTCAGCTTCAGTGGCCTGCAGTACAGCACTCTACCTGCTGCGCCACCCCGGCTCGAAATATAACTGTTACTGTTTGAACATTAAATATCTGAAGTAAATTATTCAATTATCATCTGACCAGCTTGAACTAGAACAGATGCTAAGAAGGTTAAACTATCGTAGGTAGTCCTCGACTTACAACTAGTACTGGGTTGCTAGCCAGTATGGGCCACACTGCAGACCGGTATCAAAAATGGGGCTGCGCGCACAACTCTGTGTTGCTGGCGTATGTGCGTGCACCAGTAAGATTTTGCTTCTGCGCATACGCAGGAAGCAAAATCATGTGCGAGGATGCATGCACATGTGAGATTTGGGCAAACTTTTTGCTTCTGCACATGCACGGAAGCAAAATCTCGCTGGGGCGCACATGTACACTGGTGACATTCCAGTTTTGCTATTGATATGCAGTGTGGCCCCTACCGGTAATGGCGGTTGGTAGCAAACCCTGCCTGCTTGCAACCACAATCGAGGCACAATTAACCAATTGCGTGGTTAAGTGAGAAATGTGTTCATTGAATTTTGACCCAATTTATGACCTTTGTTGCCACAGTTGTTAAATGAACTCCTGTGGTTGTTAAGTTAATAACATGGTTATTAACTGAAGTGAATCTGTCTTTCCCGTTGATTTTGCTTATCAGAAGGTTCCAAAAGATGATCACATAACCCACCCCGACACTGCAACGGTCATAAATATGAACCAGTTGTCTAATATCTGAATTTTGATCGCGTGATCACAGGGATGCTGCAAGAGTTATAAGTGTGAAAATCGGTGGTGTGTCACATTTTTCAATGCCGTTGTAACTTTGGATGGTCACTATTGTAAGTCGAGGACTACCTATAGTGTGTCCCCCTTCCTCTTCCCCATTTGTTCTCCTTTTCCATAGTCTGTGTCCTCCTTTGCCTCTTCCGATTTCTCATAGCTCAGACGACTAATAGCTAATTTTGGTTTGCCAATCCCAGTCTTATGTGTCTTGAAGCAACGGACATTCCTCCCATCAAAACATCTGCTTGTTCCTTTTGCATTGGTTTTGTTCTCAGATTGCAAAAGATGGGATCTTGTGTTGCATCAGTATGAAACTGCTTTCATAATTTGCTTTGTATTATGTATGTATGTATGTATGTATGTATGTATATGTGTGTGTGTGTGTGTGTATTTTTTAATTAATTAATTAATTAATTAATTCGTTCATAATTAATTAATTAATTAATTAATTCATTCATTCATTCATTTATTTATTTATTTATTTATTTATTGGATTTGTATGCCGCCCTTCTCCGAGGACTCAGGATGTCTCACAACATATCAAAAGTACATAACAGTATACAACTCAAAAATCCAATTAATGATTAAAAAAACTTTAAAACTCCAATATAATTTTAAAAAAAACTTTCATCACAATTAAAACAATTTAACAAAAACAATTAGAATAATAAACCCAAATAGATACAAAACCCAGGGGTGGGTTCCTCCCGATTTGGACCAGTACGCCTGAACTTCAATGATGATGTCACCGACCCAGTCTGTGGGCGCCGCCATCTTTTTAAAAAAATGTGGGGGTTTTTTGAATTTTTTTAGAATTAATTTTTTCTACTGAGCATGCACAGAAGTCAATTCCCCGGGGCTGTGCATGCGGTCACCATCTTGTTTTGGGCATTTTTTCTTTTTGATTTTTTTCAGATTTTTCAGCATGGCGCATGCCCAAGCGATGCAGGAGGAAGCGAAGTGGCAGTGAGGTAAGTTAGAACCCACCTCTCATAAAACCATAACTGGAAAAATATTACAAACCAGAGCCGAGGTGGTGCGGTGGTTAAAATGCAGGACTGCAGGCTAATCCCGCTGACTGCCAACTGCCTGCAATTTGGCAGTTCGAATCCCACCAGGCTCAAGGTTGACTCCGCCTTCCATCCAGCCTTCCTAGGTCAGTAAAATGGGGACCCAGATTGTTAGGGGCAATATGCTGACTCGGTAAACCACTTAGAGACAGCTGTAATAAAATTGTAAATTAAGTGAATAACCAAAACCAATTTTCTTACATCATCGTTTGTATCAGCCGTTGAATTAATTTACTATAAGATGTGTTTGATGGATATGTACAAAATGATTAATCAATAGATGTGATTTTTGTGTTTGTCTGTGTTTTTTCCCCCTATTTTCTTTTTCCTTTATTATGTATGTTACATTCTATGTTTTTCAATGTATTTTTTTACGTTTTGTTTTTAATGTAAACAATTCAATAAAAACTATTAACGAGTAATAGAGAGGGCTGTAAAACACTGTGAAGTGGTATATAAGTCCCTATCATCAGGGAATCTTGAGGCTTGCTGGGAAATAATAACAAGTTTTAAGGGCTTTCCAGACATCAGGGAGAGATGGATTTAACCCTACCTTGAGAGGGACCCTGAGTCCCTGACTGACCCAGGGCATCCCTCTTCTTTAGGGCATACTTGATGAACTGGGTAGATGTAATTGGGAAGAGGTGGTTCCTCATATATTTTTGCTATTTTTCCCACAACAATAACAGCCCTATGAGGTGCATTGTGCCAAGATAAAGTAGTTTGTCCCAAAATAATCTCAAGCTTTCATGCCTGAGGGAGAACTAGAACTCATGGTTCTCCTAAACTTGCGCCTTATCCCTTCCATGCCAAAATAAAAGACTTTAATCCTTAGGGATACAGACCTCGGTCAAACATAGCTGCAAAGGCGAAACTTTAACTGCCCATAGCACAGTCATAGATACATTATCTGTAACCAAGGATTTTATTCTGGTTTCTACACTTCAGGAAAGCTTTGAGCCTTCCCAGAATTTTCTTTGATCCATCACTCATTTGTATTACTTCTGAGATGTAGCGCCTTTGATAAATCACCTATGATCCCAAAGCTTGGCTGTGCATTTCACAACAAGCTATGAGCCCCTCGATTTCTTTATTTTATTTTTATTTTTTTACAGAGGAAGGATCTGAGAAAGAAGAATCATGCATTTGACAGTTCTTGAAAAGATTTTTTTTTTGCAATCAGCTGCTCCCCCAGGATACTGCTATGATTCAAATGACCCCATCCCCCACAAACTCCTGGAGACAATAGAGGCAGGATTTAAGGATTTTCTGTCATTGATCAGCTTCACTGCCTCTGCTGTATACATTAGTAATTGCGTAAATGAGGTAAAAGAAAGCACGAGAGAAACATTGCCAGGTTCTTAAGCTGTCTCATCTTTGATCAGTGATATTTGTCTGGCATTGAATACTGAGAGATGGTGATGAATGGGATATATGAGGTCTTCATGTTGGTTGGAAAATGACACAAGGAGAATGTTGGTCAACAACAACAACAAAATCCATAGAAAATATTTAAAGAAAATTTTGGATTGTGCTGCAATGGTTATGCTAACCAAATACTAGATGGAAAAGAGGAAACAGGTTATTATAGAATTTGGGATAAATTTTTACAATTGGTTTAAACAAAGAAACAATCAAATAAGTGAAATAGAATGCCAGGTTTAAAAGATTAATAATTAATACGTTCATCTCTTTTTTCAAAATTGGAAACTAGATTTTATTGCTTTTTTGAAGTCTTTTTTTAAAAATTCTCTTTCAAGTTCTTCTCTAAATGTTTCTTTTCTTCTTTATTTTCTCTTACATAAAAATGTACAGTATTTACACTGAACATAGACTAAAATGTTTTCAGTTTGATTTAAAAACATATACAACTCCGTATGTGCTTCTGTTGAAAATCAGGATGTAAATCATCCCGGATATGTGTATTTTTCTTTTATGTTTATGTTTATATGTCTGTTTCATTTTAAATAAAAAATTATATATATAAAAAAGAAAATATTTAAAGAAAGATGTACATTTATCTTTGTACTTAAATGGCGAAGAGGTAGAGAGGGTTGGTAGTTTTAAATTTCTCGGTATTCATATCGCAGGGAACATCTCATGGACTATGAATGTTAACATAGTTGTGAAGAAGGCACAAAAGAGGCTGTACTTCCTAAGAATGCTCAGGAAGATAAATCTATCTCAGCATCTATTGTTGTCCTACTATCGCAGCACCATTGAGAGCATCCCGACATACGGCATTCTTGCATGGTATAGGAGCAGCTCCATAGCGGATAAAAAAGCTTTACAGAGAATCATTAGAACTGCCCAGAATATCACTGGGCTCCAGCTACTAGCCCTGGATGATATCTTCACATCTCACTATTTTAGAAAGGTGCACAACAATCTCAGAGACTCATCTCATCCTGCTTACAATCCCTTTGGACTGCTGCCTTCTGGCAGAAGATACAGAACAATTAAAACTTGAACTTTTCTGAACAGTTTCTATCCCAGAGCTATAATTGCACTTAACAATGTGCAGTGATGGCGAACCTATGGCATGGGTGTCATAGGTGGCACACAGAACCATATCTGCTGGCATGTGTTGCTCTAGCTCAGCTCCAACAGGCATGTGTTTGCCGACCAGCTGATTTCTGGCTTGCATGGAGGCTCTAGGAAGGCATTTTTGGCTCATGAGGGCCTCAAGGGGGATGGGGGAGGGTAAAAAACAGGCCTACCGGGCCCACCATAAATTGGGAAATGGGCTGTTTCTGGCCTACAGAGGGCCTCAAGGGGGCAGGAGGGGCAATTTTCACCCTCCCCAGGCATTGAATTATGAGTGTAGGCACTCGCATATGCGTAATAGTGCATGCCCACACTCTTTCGGCACCTGAGGAAAGAAAGGGGGTCACCATCAGTGAACTGCTGGACAATACAACTTGGTCTGTTGTGTGGATGTTGGATGGTTCAGGTGGGAAATTGTCGCGGGTTAGCATGTTCTTTCTGATTGTTATGTATGTTGAGTATGTATGTCTTTGGCGTCATACGAATTTTGTTGCTTCGGTATACTGTGTATATATACTGTTCAAAAAAATAAAGGGAACACTCAAATAACACATCCTAGATCTGAATGAATGAAATATTCTCATTGAATACTTTGTTCTGTACAAAGTTGAATGTGCACAACAGCATGTGAAATTGATTGCCAATCAGTGTTGCTTCCTAAGTGGTCAGTTTGATTTCACAGAAGTTTGATTTACTTGGAGTTATATTGTGTTGTTTAAGTGTTCTCTTTATTTTTTTGAGCATTCACTGGCTGGGGAATTCTGGGAATTGAAGTCCAAATATCTTCAAGTTGCCAAGGTTGGGAAACACTGGCGTAGGGCATGGGGAAACAAACCAAGATGACAGCTGCAGATCTCCTTATTGTTACTCCATTCTAGGCTACAATTAATAGGTATCCTGGCCTTTTGAAAGGCTTTGAAAACACGCTTGTGCTGGCAGGCCTGGGGCTGTTGAGCGATGGCATCTGCTCTGGCCAGTAGTATGAATGAGTGATGATTGTATGCTTACTTTATACTGGGTTTTAAATTTTGTATTCATTTTTATGGTATGCACTTTGGGGTATTTTTTTTAAACTGTATTCATTTTACTGTTATATGCCACCCTGAGTCTGTCAGGAGAGGGGCATCTTATAAATGGGTCTGACTCCTCCCTCATATTTACGGGACCGCCTCCTCGCTCACACCTCGCTATGGCCAGTAAGGGCCCACAGAGTTGGCCTTCTCCAGGTCCTGTCCTCCAAACAATGTCGGCTGGAGGGACCTCGGGGAAGAGTCTTCTCTGTGGTGGCTGCAACCCTTTGGAACCAACTGCCTCCAGAGATCTGTATTATCTCCACCCTACCGGCCTTCCGGAAAGCTGTTAAGACCTGGCTTTTCCGGCAGGCCTGGAATTAGGCTGATTGTAAGTATGTATGTTTTTGATATTATTGTTATTATTGATTGTTATTATTAGATTTTAACTGTTTTTATTGTTGTTGTATTTATTCCGATTGTTAGCTGCTCAGAGTCCTTTTGGGGTGAGCAGCACATAAGTAAGTAAGTAAGTAAGTAAGTAAGTAAGTAAGTAAGTAAGTAAGTAAGTAAACAAACAAACAAACAAATAATAAGTAAATAAGTAAATAAGTAAATAAGTAAATAAGTAAATAAGTAAATAAGTAAATAAGTAAATAAGTAAATAAGTAAATAAGTAAATAAGTAAATAAGTAAATAAGTAAATAAGTAAATAAGTAAATAAGTAAATAAGTAAATAAGTAAATAAGTAAATAAGTAAATAAGTAAATAAGTAAATAAGTAAATAAAATATGAAAAAATAAATAAATCAATAAATCCATGGCCTGTCCCTACCTCCTCCAAATGTTCAGAAATTACCGTTGCAGCGGTGTAAGCTCTAAAAGAGTTTTGACAAGGTTAAAAGAAGTGAAGAAAATCCAAAATGCATCTCCCTGAAGCTGATCCCAGGAGCGCTTCTTAAGGAGAAAGGGTAATTAGGTAGGATAACAAATTTTTTAAAATAAATCCAAGCAAAGCAGCTCCCCAGGACAGATTTTGCTCAGGATTTAATAACAGTTAATTCTTCCCAAATATATCACCTTTGGGGAAATAAAGCTTTTCCTTATTCACTGTATACCTGGCAACTCTAATTTTAGCACATCATCCTGATGTTAGTCTTTCTTTTTGGTCCCCAGTCCAGGGTTTAGGTAACCTTATCCATGCTTTTCCTTGCAAAGCACAGAGGAAAAAGAGGAAAAATTTGGGGTAATGCATCATTTTGCTGACAGTTCTTTCTTTTGGCAGATCCTTCTCTTGAGGTAGCAAAAGCTGGATTCCACAAGGGATCACTGTTGTGGAAAGGCTGGCTTCACTTAATGGCATTCAAACCACCTCTTTGTGCACCCCAGAAATGAAGATAAACCATTCTGAATTTGACAAATCACCACTTGAAATTCTACTAATGCCCTTGGGAAGCGTGTTACGAGAGCTGATTCTTAGATTCATAAGAAATCAAGTACAGTGATACCTTGTCTTACAAACTTAATTGGTTCCGGGACGAGGTTCTTAAGGTGAAAAGTTTGTAAGACGAAACAGTGTTTCCCACAGGAATCAATGGAAAAGTGATTAATGTGTGCAAGCCCAAAATTCACCCCTTTTGCCAGCCGAAGCGCCCGTTTTTGCGCTGCTGGGATTCCCCTGAGGCTCCCCTCCATGGGAAAACCCACCTCCTGACTTCTGTGTTTTTGCGATGCTGCAGGGGAATCCCAGCAGGGGAATCTCAGCATCGCAAAAACGAGCACTTTGCTGGCAACAGAAGTCCAGAGGTTGGATTTCCCAGCGAAGGGAGCATCAGTGAAATCGCAGCATTGCAAAAACACCGAAGTCCTCGAAACCCCACCTCCGGACTTCCGTTGCCAGCGAAGCACCCGTGTTTTGCACAGCTGGGATTCCCCTGCTGGGATTTCTCTGCAGCATCACAAAAACACATAAGTCTGGAGGTGGTGTTTCCCATGGAGGGGAGCTTCAGGGGAATCCCAGCAGTGTAAAAATGGGTGCTTCACTGGCAACGGAAGTCCGGAGGCGTGGCATCCCAGCGGCGGTGGTGGATTTGTAAGGTGAAAATAATTTGTAAGAAGAGGCAAAAAAATCTTAAACCCCGGGTTTGTATCTCGAAAAGTTTGTATGACGAGGCGTTTGTAAGACGAGGTATCACTGTAGTCATTTTCAACCCAACCAAGAGGTACACTTTGCCCCTCTTTTACCAAACAGACAACCCTCTCTGTTACATAGAAAGTGAATGAGGATGAAATAGAATTGCCCTGCCCTTAATTGCCTTTGTATGTATTTCTCATTTGAAACCAGAATATTGGTCAGAAGTTTTGTGTTACATCTGAATGTCGTTCAGAATAAATCTCAACAATTGGGAAAGAAACTTGTTCTTGGGATCTAATTGTCACCAGAAACAAGACATCTCTAAGCATAGTCTTTTTGCTGAATTTCAACAATTACCCATGATCCTGTGTCTACGAAGCTTTAATTCATATTATTATTATTATTATTATTATTATTATTATTATTATTATTATTTATTGGATTTGTATGCCGCCCCTCTCCGCAGACTCGGGGCGGCTAACATCAGCAGTAAAACAGTACAACAAAATCTAATACTAAAAAAACCCAGTTAAAAACCCATTATATAAAAACCAATCATACATACAAACATACCATACATAAAATTGTGAAGGCCTAGGGGGAAAGTGTATCTTAGTTCCCCCATGCCTGGTGGCAGAGGTGGGTTTTAAGCAGCTTACAAAAAGCAAGGAGGGTGGGGGCAATTCTAATCTCTGGGGGGAGTTGGTTCCAGAGGGTCGGGGCCGCCACAGAGAAGGCTCTTCCTCTGGGTCCCGGCAAGCGACATTGTTTGATTGACGGGACCCAGAGAAGACCCACTCTGTGGGACCTAACTGGTCGCTGGGATTCGTGCGGCAGAAGGCGGTCCCTGAGATATTCTGTCCCGGTGCCATGAAGGTCAACTCTCTGAATCAAATCAACTTTCCAAGCTGAAAGGTGATCTCTAAGTTATTTTGACCATATATACATGACCTTTTATATTTCAAACTGAATCAACTACCCAGAACCGTTTTAGATTCAATTGATCCAATTCAACTGTACTATATGATTGGAAGCAATGGATTGATTCAGTTTTCCAAAGTGAATTGATAATTTAGGTCAAATCCATTTTGTATATCCCTAAAACCCACCCAAAGTTTAGCACGCATGAATTTCTTTAATCCCTTTTAAAATGCCTTCGGATCTGATGGTACACATAGGGTTTACCAAAAGCAAATTTTATATGCTAATTATGTACTCTGTGGAGAAATACCCTTTTAAAGGTGTTAAAATATTATGACAAGATAGGAAGAAACCGCAGGAGAAATAACACGGATTTATCTTTCTAATTTGAGATTTGGGTTGTTGCTTAATATGTGGAGGCAACATTAGCCTATTCTATACTCTGCTTTGAAATCTCCCTTGTGTTTGAGACCAGTGTTACAGATAACTGAAAGTTAAAATTTTAATGCCAAGGACCCTAACTTATCACCATTCAAATAAATGGAATTTTTAATGTCGACTGGTTTTCTTCAGAGCCCCCTTTCTCTTGACTCCTGGCTAGTCATCGTTCTTTTTCCAGCATTGGCCAATATACATTCATCACACCTCGAAATACTTGCTTTTCCAAGGAAAGGTAACATTTAGTCCATTTTTCATATTAAATGATTAAAAGCTTCGTTGCTCCCATTAATATTCTCTATCCAATTATATCATGCGTAACTGAAGATAGAAGTCATATGGAGGAGGAGGAAGAGACGGAGGAAAAAATAGCAACAGCTGCTCCTGTAACTCTTTCCAAACCTATGAGATCATTATGGCTCCTATATGAATACATACTTTTATAACTTTTGGACTGAGTCACAGAAATTCACCCTTTGGGTATATCTGGTGAAACACTTGTCTTTAATCGGAGTAAGTGTTGGCATACTACATTTGAGGAAATCTGTTATATTTATGACGGGGTTTAGTGTTGATATTCTGGGTGAAATCCCATTATCCCCAGCAAGTGTTACTTTTAAAAGGGTTGGTAGTGAACAACTGCCGGTGGAATGAAGATTTAGTATTTTTCAAACGGTTCAGGATAGCCTTAGTTTTATGAGGAATGTTAATGGCACAGTTTCAGACTTGAAAAAGAAAAGGCCATGGCCTGCTTTAAGTTAAACACATGTAAATGCCATTATGTTCAGTAAGATTATATAGCTAAATTACTTCTCACAGACATTTAACTACTAGGCTTAAGTGTAAATACCTTGAATGTGTCCAAGGATGAGGTAGGTGCAAGGCCATTTATGGGCACAGAATAATTCCCCTAGATGTCCAAAGATATTTTACCAGAAGAGCCCTCCACTCCTCCACTCACAACAGAATACTCTACGACAGTGTTTCCCAACCTTGGCAACTTGAAAATATCTGGACTTCAACTCCCAGAATGCTGGCTGGGGAATTCTGGGAGTTGAAGTCCAAATATCTTCAAGTTGCCAAGGTTGGGAAACACTGCTCTACGAGACTAGACTTAAAATCCTGGGTCTTGAAAGCTTAGGACTTCGTCATCTCAAACATGACCTACGCATCGCCCATAAAATTATATGCTGCAACGTCGTTCCGGTCAACAACTACTTCACCATCAACCTCATCAACACATGAGCACACAACAAATTCAAACTCAATGTAAACTGCTCCAAACACATCTCTGCATTATGTACTTGACAAAACAAATAAGTAAAATAAAATAAAATAGAATCCATCTTCAGCATTTTTTTCACCCTGGCAGTCCTGAGTGGGATAATGAAGGAAATGAGAAAAGGAATTTTGCAGAAGCAAAATGGTTGGACTCTGCCTCATGTCTTTTGTCCCTAAGGTGTTTTTTCCAAAAAGTAACTGGACTTTCTTGGTAAGAAAGTTGCCTTTTGGAAAAGCACTTTTGGGAAAACTATGACCTGAATTACTGAGAATCTCCATGGACACTTATGTCTTTTGTAGTGAAATGTAAGATTAAAGGGTCGTTTGACCTGCTGCTTTGATTACTCAGCACAGAAGGTAGAGAATAACATTTTCCAAGATGGGATGTTCTTCAGGTCGCAAGATAAATATTAAAGCTTGATTTAATTTTTTGCACAGAATTGGGCAGCTTATAGCTCTGGGTAATAAATATCGTGTTGTGGCCCTCAGTGTTCCCTTTTACTTTATTGATTAAAAATTGACAGCATACGGTTTCTTCTAAATTTGTGATGGGAAACATGAAGGTTCTAAGCTCTAGAGTAAACATATTAATTAAAATCAAACACACAAAGAAAATTTCCAAATTCTTCCTCCTCCCCAAACTAGTCCTTCCACATGAAATTTGAGCCCGCCTACTTTATTCCCCCAATGTTAAATGGTGCCATTGGCTACCAAACCTTCTCTCACCTGACACAAAAGATATGTTGTTGGGAAAAACCAGCCCCATTGTCTGTTCAGCTGTTTTGTCCCCATTTATTGGAGCCATTATTAGTAGATCCTCTGTGGATAGGATGTTTTTGTTTTTAAAAATACTATCTATAGTTTGCTTACTTATGCTATGCTTTGTGTAAGCTTATTGTGTAAATTATATTCATTCATTCATTCATTCATTCATTCTTTCTTTCTTTCTCTTCTTCTTCCTCCTCCTTCTCCTCTTTTCCTTTCCCCCTTCTCTTCTTTTACTGATTTGGGCATCAGGGGAGATACAAACCTCAGCCATTGCTAATTTATGTTGTTGTAGTATGTTTTTGATGTTGTCTATCCATCTTCTTCTGGGACTGCCTCATGTTCTTTGACCTTCTCCTCTTTTTGTATATGCCCTGTAATGATATGGAATCCCCTGAAATGAATTCTGAGGTGTAATTATAAAAATAAACAAATACATCATTATCAAGTTGCTTTTAAGTACATCTTTCAAGTTCTCATTTCTTCGCAAGGCTACTTCTGGATCTTAGTCAGCTTTGCCGGCTCTTAATCTTCTCATTACCCTTCCCTGCTTTTCTTTTTTAATTTCTGATCTTTAGTTCCTTCAACAAGCTATTAAATTCGGGACCGCCTTCTGCCACACAGCTCCCAGGGCCCACAGGGTTGGCTAGACAATGTCGGTCGACAGGGCCGCGGGGGAAGGCCTTTTCTGTGGTGGTGCCAACTCTCTGGAATCAGCTGCCCCCTGAGGTCCATTCTGGTCCCACTCTACTAGTCTTCCGAAAAGGTGTGAAAACCTGGCTTTGCTGGCAGTCCTAGGGTCCATTGATAAATTCGATACCATACTGATCTGACCACTAGAGGATATGAATGGGTTTTTAACGGGTTTTAGATTGTTTTTACATTGTTTTTAATATGTTGTGCACTGCTCAGAGTCCAGAAGGAGTTGGGTGGCCTCTAAGTATTATAAACAAACAAACAAACAGACAGACAGACAGACAGCTCCCAGGGCCCACATGGTTGGCCTTCTCTGGGTCCTGTTGGCTAGACTGTGTCGGTCGACAGACAGACAGACAGACAGACAGACAGACAGACAGACAGACAGACAGACAGACAGACAGACAGACAGACAAACAAATAGATAAATAAGTAAATAAGTAAATAAGTAAGTAAGTAAATAGGTAAGAAACAAAAAAAACCCAAACAAACAAACAAACAAACAAAGTGAGGTTTCAGAAAGTATATGGGTTATTCAAGAAGACACACGTCCAAAGAAGGTGTCATCTTTCCTTCTGAATGGCAAAGGAACTTGTTCTGCACAGAATAAGAAAGTCACATTGACGTCATTTCTGTGAAATGGTGTTTTAGGGATTTAAAGATCCTTGGGCTGGCATCATCCTGACTGTCTTAATTTCCTAGCGTAGACACTGACTGCTCTGTCTGTGGGACAGACCAGGGCCTGCCTGCCAGATCAATTCCACGATGTGCCATTCACTCTTCCAAAAGACCGTCTTTCTCTGGGTTCCCTGATGTGCTTTGCATTCTAAGGACGGCTGGCTTTCCATTGGCATGCGTTGGTGGCTGCTGAGCTGAGCAGAGCGGAGCAGGGCAAAGCGAAACAGCTGGCACTGGTTGCTCTCATTGCAGTGGTGTGATTGTGGAGGAACCAGCTTCTCTTTCAAACCTCCAAAATATATTTTGTTCACGTCTCAAGAAGAGAGACCAAATTGCTCTGAATAATGACTAAATTCCACGTGAAGTTAAGCAGGCTTAAATTCACTGACTTCAATTAGCATAAACACTATGTGCAATTCTGGACTGCATCATGGCTTGGGGAAAATCTTCCTGATTAAACCAGCAGTTTTAATATAAAAGGAAGTCAAATACATAATGGATGTGTGCGAGATGGAGAAATTTGCAGCAAGGCTTGAAGATAAAGTCTCAGATGCGGTGAAGATTACGTTTCATTATTTATTAGGCTGAAATATTTGCATTATACACTCCGTCCCCCAGATTCCAGATTGGTAAAAAGGAGAAAATTCTATCCCAAAAGCTAAAGCGATGATGACATCATAAATCTGTATTATTAACAACAACAAAAAAGCATGCCGAGGATTATGTATAAGCTTAAAAAGTTGGGGCAAACAGAAACATTTTAATCTAATGCTGAAACTTTTTTTTCCAGATGTGTTTTTAAAAACAGGACAGTTTGTAGCTGCTCTTAGAACAAAAGTGGCGGAAAAGTAGGGCATTTGGCTATGTTCAATTTGCATGCCTCTTCATAACTATAACTATCTCTGTTTAGAGCTGTGAGATCTCTTTGTGTATGTGGCTGCCCTCTCAAAGCAGGGTCCCTGAGCAAGTCCATTTACATTCCAACCTCGTGCTTCTTACTTCCAATTCCTCCTCAGCTAGAGACCACGAGTGTTGCCTTGGGCGGTCATTCTCTTGTTCTTTTCCCTCACTAAAACACAAAGAAAAACATTTCAATTTAAAAGTTTGCTTTAGGAGATGAGGAGATGCAACTTGCAAGATGTTTTGCACCTTTCAAGATTCTGGGCTTTTGTTTCCACTTTTGAGGGACAAAGGTGACTAAATAAGGAAGTCTGAATCAAATCAGAGCAAATCAAGTTTATTATTAAAATCAAAGACGGGAGACCAGAATAAGTAAAAACTCTCAAGGCATATCCAGTTAAAAATTCTAGAATAAAATAATAAATAACAGATGAAATCTATATTAGAATCACAATTTGACATCCCATCTGTCAGTTACGCATGGCCTAACTATATTGTAATATCAATCCTTAAATTGTGATTTGATTTGATTTGAAGTCTAAATCTTCTGGATCTTTATTGCAGAACTCAGGCCTTCCGACAACTAGTGACTGTTCTGATATTTGCATTCCAAATTTGGTAACCTTATTTTATTTATTTATTTATTTATTTGTTTGTTTGTTTGTTTGTTTGTTTGTTTGTTTATTGGATTTGTATGCTGTCCCTCTCCATAGACTCGGGGCAGCTAACAACAGTGATAAAAAACAGCATGTAACAATCCAATACTAAAACAACTAAAAAAAACCCTTATTATAAAACCAAACATACATACAAACATACCATGTGTAAATTGTAAAGGCCTAGGGGGAAAGAATATCTCAGTTCCCCCATGCCTGACGGCAGAGGTGGGTTGTAAGAAGATTACAAAAGGCGAGGAGGGTGGGGGCAATTCTAATCTCTGGGGGGAGTTGGTTCCAGAGGGCCGGGGCCACCACAGAGAAGGCTCTTCCCTTAAGGAAAGTATCGCCACCACAGAGAAGGCTCTTCCCTTAAGGAAAGTATCTCCAAAGACTCTCCTTACATATCCATAAATCTAGGAAAAGTCTAGTGAGAACAATAAAACTACATCTCTAGGGCTACTGTTGGCTGAATAGGCTCTCTTATTGTATTATTATTATTATTATTATTATTATTATTATTATTATTATTATTATTAACTTTTATTCATTAAACATGAAACTCAGTCAACTTCGCATTTAAAAATGTATCACAAATATTATTGACTGACGCTGATGGCTGATACTGCTGCCAGCGTCCTAGGTATTCTGGCACCTTGGAACATATTTTTACAACCAATTGGGCGTTTACAGTGGGGGTGGCCCTCTGACCTTTCTGCCAATCAGTTTAAAGCTCTGCTGGGAGAATTGGTGCTAGACTTATGGTTGGGGGCAGGGGTAGGCTGCTGCCCTGACGGAGGGGGGGAATGCAGTGGGTTAGCGAAAATGGAGCTCCACCCCAGAGCACCCAATTTGCACTGAAAGATGTTGAAAGAAAATGCAGGGCGTCCTGCATAAGCCAGGCCCACAGTGTAGTAGTAAAAATTTTAGTAGCCCTTCACTGGTTATAAGCAATATAATCAGCGTTCTACACACTGATTCCAATATTGCATTGTGCCATAGATATTATGGGGGTCACCATAATATGAGGAACTGTATTAAGGGGTCGCGGCATTAGAAAGGTTGAGAAACACTGGCTTATAGCCAAATGTAGGAAATTCCTGCTACCTACTTGTGCTGTGTTATGAAGTCCGCTTTTCCCTAGGGGGCGACAACTAGAAAGCAATTAATAGTATTCAATGTGAACATTTTAATCTCTTCTTTCTTCAATTCCACAATGGCAATCCTCTGGTCTATTCTATAGAAACATTAATTCCAGCACTGACGAGGCATGTTCAGTCTCCATCCCACATGGGGATCAGAAAAGCTTTTGCTTTGAAGAAAATAATATAGTGAGAAGCCACCATGAAAATGTGCCTGGCTGAGATCTTCTTCTTTAACACTGTTATTTTTTCCTCCCCTTCTGATGATATGTACTCTGAGAATAGGGATTAATTTTCTTGCTGCAAGTATGCAGTGGGAAGTTAATTATAAAGCCAGGATACACATAGGTTAAGGTGTAATTAGACTAGAAGGCAGGCAGGACTAAAAGCATAAAGAAGAGAGGAACCTCAAAATAGAAGTGAGGTTAATGAATCAGCTGAATCGAATACTTAAAAGTAAATGCTGGCAGGCTGTTTGTACAGAGGCAGACCATAAAAGTAGCAAAGATCTAAAAATGTGAGCAAGATAAAGACTAGAGAAGATGAAAGGACATTCCTGCATAGAAGCAATGACTTCCCTGCCCTGAAGTTATAATTAATTTCCCAGAATGACATGGTTGTGCCCCAGTGGTGGGAATCAATTTTTCTTTTGCTATCGGTTCTGTGGGCATGGCTTGATGCGCATGGAAGGGGAAGGATGCTGCAAAATCTCCATTCCCACCCCAGTGCAGGGGAAGGTTACTGCAAAATCCCCATTTCCTATCAATCAGACGGGACTCAGGAAGGAGAGAATAGATGGGGGCAGGACCAGTCACAGGTGGTATTTACTGGTCCTCTGAACTACTCTAATTTTCCACTACTGGTTCTCCAGAGCTGGTGAGAACCTGTTGAAACCCACCTCTGTTGTGCCCATACTATAATGCCCCTGGCTCAAGGCAAGGCTTACAGGTCCGAATTGTGGGCAGTTTCTACTAAGTCTTGGTTTACATGCATAATTCTACTCAAACTTATTTATTTATTTATTTATTGGATTTGTATGCCGCCCCGAGTCTCCGGAGAGGGGCAGCATACAAATCCAATAAATAAATAAGTTTGAGTAGAATTGATGCATGTAAACCAAGACTTAGTAGAAAGAAGCAAAGGCATGAGGAAACTGCATTCATGTGGGAAATAGAATAGAATAGAATTCTTTATTGGCCAAGTGTGATTGGATACACAAAGAATTTGTCTTTGGAGCATATGCTCTCAGTGTACATAAAATAAAAGATATATTTGTCAAGAATCATGTGGTATAACACTTAATGGTTGTCATAGGGGTCAAATAAGCAATGAAGAAACAATCAATAATAATAAAAATCTTAGGATACAAGCAACAAGTTACAGTCATACAGTCCTAAGTGGGAGGAAATGGGTGATAGGAATGATGAGAAAAAAACTAGTAGGAATAGAAGTGCAAGCTTAGTAAAAAGTCCAGAGGCCAGGAAGGAAGAAAGAGGAAAAAAGTAAGGAGCGTGCAACAGCAGCAGCAGGGGGAAAAGGAGAGCTGAGCAAAACCGAGCCCAGCCGTGCCAAAGCGGTCTGGACTGTGATCTTTTCCCCCCTTGTGAAGCCCTCACTCTGCCTGCAGCTGAGATGAAAATGCATCGTGCGGCAATAATAACCTTGTAACTCTCCCTTGGCTTTCCGATATTTTAAAATCCCCCCTCTCATCCTCCTCTTCCTCCTCGGAAAATGACAGGGAGACTAGCACTGGCAGGAGTTGCAAGGAGCCCTTTTCCTCCCCCCTCTTTTCTCAACAGCTGATCAGCACCCATTCGCCTAGCTACCCAGCCTGAGGCAGGTGGCAACCCAGGAAGGAGAGCGTGGGAAACGCGAAGCAAATTGTCACCCAGGAAGCGACACCGTGGAGGTTGTAAGTCGGGGACTTAACAGTTCACTTGAACTATGATGATCATTCAAGCCACTCCCACCTGTTCACATGGCTGGCAAACCACTCCTACCCAGTCACATGATGATCAAACTACACCCACAAAATAAGCCATACCCACAGTGTGGCAGTAAAAGTTTTGGCTGCCCATCACTGGCCAACATGGCTCTGTTAATACATCGGAACATTGAGGAAGGCCATGCCTCGGACTCTGATTTAATTTCTGGATGCTATTTGGAACCCTGATATTTACTTTATTATTATTTATTATTTATTGGATTGGTATGCCGCCCCTCTCCGCAGACTCGGGCAGCTAACAACAGTGATAAAAAACAGCATGTAACAATCCAATACTAAACAACTAAAAAACCCCTTATTATAAAACCAAACATACATACAAACATAGTATGCGTAAATTGTAAGGCCTAGGGGAAAAGAATATCTCAGTTCCCCCATGCCTGATGGCAGAGGTGGGTTTTAAGAAGCTTACGAAAGGCAAGGAGGGTGGGGGCAATTCTAATCTCTGGGGGGAGTTGGTTCCAGAGGGCCGGGGCCACCACAGAGAAGGCTCTTCCCCTGGATCCCGCCAAACGACATTGTTTAGTTGACGGGACCCGGAGAAGGCCCACTTTGTGGGACCTAACTGGTCGCTGGGAATTGTGCAGCAGAAGGCGGTCCCTGAGATAATCTGGTCCGGTGCCATGAAGGGCTTTATAGGTCATAACCAACACTTTGAATTGTGACCGGAAACTGATCGGCAACCAATGCAGACTGCGGAGTGTTGGTGTAACATGGGCATATTTGGGAAAGCCCATGATTGCTCTCACAGCTGCATTCTGCACGATCTGAAGTTTCCGAACACTTTTCAAAGGTAGCCCCATGTAGAGAGTGTTACAGTAGTCGAACCTCGAAGTGATGAGGGCATGAGTGACTGTGAGTAGTGACTCCCGGTCCAGTTAAGGCCACAACTGGTGCACCAGGCGAACCTGGGCAAACACCCCCATCACCACAGCTGAAAGATGTTTCTCTAATGTGAGCTGTGGATCGAGGAGGACGCCCAAGTTGCGGACCCTCTCTGAGGAGGTCAATAACTCCCCTCCCAGGGTGATGGACGGACAGATAGAATTGTCCTCGGGAGGCAAAACCCACAGCCACTCTGTCTTATCAGGGTTGAGCTTGAGTCTGTTGACACCCATCCAGACCCCAGCAGCCTCCAGGCACTTTGCTTCTGAAACTGCTATAACCTAACAGTTAACAAAAAGCAGTGCTACTTTACCATTCAAACTCCAGCAGGATGTTTGTCTTTCCTAATGCTGTACATCAGCCTAATCAAACAGGAACAAACCCTGTAAGCAAACAGGTGTCTGGGCAGGATGAAGAGCCAGCCTTCCACTCCTTCATTCACTTGGGCTGTATTGCTCTTTCCCATGACGCCTAAAATTGGTGATTTCATCAACAGCGAGAGTGCTCAAAATGGTATCCTCCTCCTCCTCCCGCTGCTCTCATTATTCTATGATATTTTTCTAAGGATACTATTAGACAATGCTTCACTTCAGTGTGACACTCATGAGCTTCCTAACAAGGCATTATGATGGCCTTATGGCACAGTTTTTCCATCACGCCAGGGCCAAGCTTCTTTTAGCAGCTGGTAGTGCTTAATCAGCATCTCTCTCTCCCCCACATTTCTTTATCAAACAGCTACTAAAAGTAGACTCTGTTCCTTCCTACATTCGCCAGTTTGCCTGCCTTCTCTCTTTTGCCCTACTTTGCAGGATGAAGTGTTTCCAAAAACTAAACAATTTGTACCCTATTATGGATGCTAAGTGGGTCTAAAGAATATTCTTTTTTTATTCTGGGTATCACTTATTCACTTTCCATTTGAATTAATCCCACAGCAAGACACCACACAAATATATTATGCAAACCAGTTTTTTGTAGTTTGGTGGTGGTGGTAGTGGTGGAAGAAGGTTATATCCATAAACCATTAGTTTAGTTATGGACTAAGTAACTAAACTAACTAACTTGGTTTAGTTATGGATTGGTTTCGTTATGGACAAAGGGGTTCAGCAAATATGGCCATTAAGATCATATGCTGCAACATCCTACCGGTCAATGACTACTTCAGCTTCAACCGCAACAACACAAGAGCACGCAACAGATTCAAACTTAATACTCACCGCTCCAAACTTGACTGTAAAAAATATGACTTTAGCAATCGAGTTGTTGAAGCATGGAATTCATTACCGGACTCAATAGTGTCAACCCCTAACCCCCAACATTTCTCCCTTAGACTATCCACGATTGACCTCTCCAGGTTCTAAGAGGTCAGTAAGGGGCGTACATAAGTGCACTAGTGTGCCTTTCGTCCCCTGTCCAATTGTCTTTCCTTTATCTCATATATCATATATATTTTCTTCCTTTCATATATCTTCTCCTCTATTTTTACATATTATCTTTATATATATTACTTCATGTCTATTCTCTTCCATATGTATTGTGTATTGGACAAATGAATAAATAAATAAAAATAAATAAATAAAATGATGATCTGCAGCTGCTAGTTTTAGAAGAACACAGAAAAAGGGTGGAGATTTTGACATGGTTCCTATCCTATAATTCAGGGGTGTCAAATTCAAGACCTTGGGGTTAGATAAAATCTGTGGGGTGTTTAGATCTGGCCCATGGCGCCACCCTGGGAACAGCAAACGGTGCTTCTGCCAGTGAAAATGGAGCTCGCTAGGGGCAACCCTCTGGAGCTCTATTTTCGCTGGCAGAGGTTTGCAGGAGGCCATTGCAGCCGAAAACAGAGTTCGGGAGCTCGTTTTCACTGGCAGAGCACTTGGGCCACCTCAGGTGTCTCCAACACAAGTGATGTTGAGCTGGCCATGCCCCCTGTTCCAGAGGTTGGCTGCTGCCCAGACGGGGGGAACGCAGTGGGGTAACAAAAATGGAACTCCACCCCAGAGCACCCAATTTGCACTGAAAGATGTTGAAAGAAAATGCAGGGCTTCCTGCATAAGCCGTGCCCACAGTATGGTAATAAAAAATTTGGTAGCCCTTCACTGCCCTGTCCCCACCCCAAGGTCAACCACAACCCTGATGTGGCCCTCAATGAAATCAAGTTTGATACTCTTGCTTATAATTCATCTGCCTATAATAATCTTGACTAAGTGCCAAGGAACATAAGGGATTAGAACTGGGAAAGGAAGGGTCCCTCCTTTCTACCCTGTTTCCCCGATAATAAGACGTACCCTGAAAGTAAGGCATGTCAGAGGTTTTGCAGAATTTGCTAATATAAGGCACCCCCCGAAAATAAGGCGTAGTCAAGTTTACATACGGTATGGTGGAAAAACATACAGTACCATTCAAAGCTGTTCATAGCGGTACCGTAATAATGTGGCGTCCCCTGCTGGCCCCTTCCATCGCTTTGTACTGTCCAGTACAGCAGACACAGTCTGCTGCTGTCTCACCACCATTACAGTCTCCACTACAGTGCACAGACTGTAGTTCCTCTGGTGGCCAGAAGCTGCAATAGCGGGAGTATACTGTTGTACCATATAAGTGCCGTCGTTTGTGTGTGGGTGCCATACTGACAGGTACCGTACCGTAATCAGTGTACCGTACAGTACACTTTCTTTGGGGGTGTCAGCTTTTCTGCCTGTGAATTTGTCTTATTTGAGAAATATAAGGCACCCCCCGAAAATAGGACGTAGCACAACCTTTGGAGCAAAAAGTAATATAAGACAGTGTCTTATTTTCGGGAAAACACGGTATTAACTCCTTAGATTTCTTTTTGGTGAATAAAACTAAAGTTTTAATTTTCAATGAAAAGGTCATTCAGATAAAAAGAAAACTTTACTAATTACGGTGGTATAGTTTCCTCTCCTTCTCATTGTATAGTTTGGCACCTAATCTGTTGAGACAGCCTTGAATTGTGCACAGTGGGTTCACTGAAAAGCCAACTGGGATAAATTTCATTTCATAAAGGCAGATGCTGTTTCTCTCTTTTTAAGTTAAATCACTATTGGCCCCTTCTTGTGCTGGCACAAAACAATGGCATCATAACATTGGCTGTTGCATTGCCAATCTCTGTCCTGCATCTGTTGTTATTGCTTGCCAAAACACACTGTCCAGCTTTACAGGTCTATCAGCGATTCTAAACTAATTCCACACTGATAGTTTTTCTTCTCTAGCTTTGCTGTTTCCCCACTGGTGCATCATCAGCCTGCACCAAACACCCACGACTTATGACAGTGATGGTGAACCTATGGCACAGGTGGCACACAGAGCCATATCTGCTGGCATGCGAGCCGGTGCCCTAGGTTATTCATCATGCATGTGTGCCAGCCAGTGGACTTTTGGCTTGCACAGAGGCTCTGGGAGGGTGTTTTTGGCTTCCAGAGAGCCTCCTGGTGGATGGGGTATGCACAAAGCAGTATTTGGCGCACTACAGACCAGTGCTGGTCCGCGGTCTGGTGGGGGGGGGAGAGGGGCTAAGTGAAGACAAGCAAAACATATTCTAGTTCAAATGGGTATAATTAGACATGGTTTTTAGTGTAGAAAGTGTCCCAGAAAGGAGAGAGGCAGATAGCAATAGCACTTAGACTTATATGCTGCTTCACAGTGCTTTTATAGCCCTCTCTAAGCAGTTTACAGAGTCAGTCTCTTGTCCCCAACAATTTGGGTCCTTATTCTACCAACCTCAGAAGGATGAAAGGCTGAGTTAACCTTGTGTCTGGTGAGGTTTGAACTGCCAAATTACAGCCAGACGACAGTCAACAGAAGTAGCCCGCAGTATCTATATTTTAACCTCCGCACCACGACGGCTCAGATACTGCCGTGCCCATGTGCCTATTAAGTCCTGGAGAGAGTTGGTTAACTCTGATTGCCAGGCCAAGGGCAAACTTGTCTCCTTCTGGGTTGGAGGTTGATGCAAAGTGTACTGAAACTGAAACAAAAAGGGAAGTGATCAACAAAAGCCCTTTAGTACCAAATTGTGTAAACACAGAGTTGCCCAACTAGACCTCCCCTTTCCCTGAATAAAATAACAGAGGCTCGCTCCTTTCTCTTGTTGGAAGCTTGGATCGAAGCTGGCTTCAGAAATACCAAATTGGGAAGAGGTGAGAGGTGAGAAAAAATGTTTAAGGACACAGCAAGGAGCTGGGAAGACAGTGTCAAGGATTAGCTCAATCCTAAGTGATATTCCGTTATGTTACCATATAAGGTTAAAGGAAGGTTGTAAGCATGTTAAACAGTAAGGAATGCTGAGTCATAGGGTGTAAACTGCAATCTGATTGGGCAGGAGCTTTATAAAATGCTAAGCAACTTTCCAAAGGTTGTTGGCTGTTTATGTTGGTTGTTGTTGGTGGTAATGCCGTTAGTTAGTTGGAGCAGTTTCAAGCATGAGTTAATTATTGAGTTAGAGCTGTAGTGTTGATATGGAGAAAACTGGATTGGTTTAGTATCTACATGTAAGTAAGCTTTACTGCATGTTGTTAAAGCAAAGTTTGTTCCTGTAAATAGAAGACTAAGACAGAAGATATTTTGATTGCACTGGAGAGTAAAACCGTTTACTATTGTTTTCTACAAATGTGTCTTTGTTATTTATCTGCACTGGTTCCTAAATTTCCACACTATAAATTCTGGTATCTTGTCAAGTCCTATTGTGTATCTCTGTATATCCGGACAGACAGATTCGGGAAGGAAATGATGGAGGCAGTAGAAATGGGCCTGTGGCCAATTATGATGGGAGTGTCTGTACTTGCCAACACACCAAAACATGTACCTCTGGTCACCCATTCAACAGGAACACTTGAACTGACCTCCCAAAGTGGCAGGCGAGTGTTGAATTAAAGGAGAAACACAGAATTGGTTCCAATGCATTTAATGAGGATATAAAGCCTACTGAAGGGGGTTGGGGACAAGTTGAGGTCAGAGCTGCACGACCAGGATGAAGCCTTGGCATTGTCATGGTTCTGCTCTAAAGATCAGCAGGAAAAGGGCCACTTGTTGAGGCATGATTCACAATGGACCCCCATTTGTTCGAACAAGAGCACTTTCGGGAACATAAAACTGTTTAACAAGCTTGTTTATTTTTTCCCTTGCAATTAACCATTCGGCTTTTCTTCTTTTTCTTTTTTTAAAAAAGCTGCAATTACAACTTCTTGTGATTAATTGCTATGATGAACTAATTAAGGCTACAAATTGGTGTGTGCGCGTGTATGCGCTATACAGAGCTCAGGAGGAATTAATTCTGAGTAAGAGCCTCTCCTGGAAGTTTGCCTTAATGTTTCCGGTGGCCTTCAGAGATTTGGGGTCAAAGCTATGCAGGGCTTGGGAAAGCTGCCGCCTACATAACAGAACAGATAACTTCAGACCTTGTTCAGTAGTTCAACACTGAGAAGCTGTTACTGAGCTCATCTCTTCCCTTCATTCTCATCAGTGGTGGGTTGCTCTGGTTCATCTGGGTTCTTAGAACTGGTAGTGCCAGCTGTGGGAGGCTCCGCCCACCTGCCTGGGACGCTTCTGTGTATGAGCAGAAGTGGCGCACACATGCTCAATTTGGTTATAAAGGGTTTTAGAACCTACTACTGATTCTCATGCATGGTACATGTGCATGCTCACCAGTGATGGACTCCTACAGGTATGGTCAGGTACGCAGAACCGGTAGGAAGATTTTGAATTTTTCCCTTCTTTCCCTTCTGGGTATGTTTTTCCTATCGCAGTAAATGAGCTTGAATGGTATAATTTTAGAAGAGCTATGTGTGTGTGTACATACACATACAGTTTACATAGTGTTCTGCTGGGCTCTCTGATAGGAGCCTCCCGAAAATTCAAGGGTACAAATTTCAGACGTACACACATTTGAAAATTCAAAACAATGTTCTTTATCACAAAATTCAAAATAAACAAAGCACTCTTTTTGTATTGCAAAGAGCACTCATCCCAAAACAACCGGGTAGTCTGTACAATTTCCCTTAAGCAGTCATTAAGTACTTAGGTAGCAGTTGTGAAGAAACTTCACACCCCTTCTTCTTCCAACGAAGTGAGACACACACACACGTTGCTCTGCTTTGTTTTCAAAGGCGTGAAAAAGCAACGAAGTCCAGAAAACACAGGATTCCTGACGAATTGCGACCAGATATTCTTCCACAACGGCCAAATCCATATGCTGCTATTTATAGCAGCAGCCCTAATTACTGGAGCCCCACCCAAACACAGGTGGCCTCACTTTATTTCCTCTAATATGTTCTTACTTGGTCTCTTCTACGCATAATTCTGTGCTTGCGTGGTCCAAAACGTCATCATCTGAATCAATGGAAGATAAGGGAGATTGACTGTCTGGGCTGTGTGCCAAGCCCCCCTCTGCTGAGTCACTCCCACCTTCTTCTTCATCCAAGGAAACTAAACTCTGAACTGATTCTGTCGGCAATAACACAGGCCTGTGACATGTTGAATTTTCCCCTGCATCCACCTCCCCATTCCCTGGGGCAGTAGTTGGGCCAGAGCCAACCACAACACATAGTAGATAATGTATATTTTTGTGTGCCTGTGTGTAATATGTACATATGGCATATGTACATAGAATTAAATAGCATATTTTGGATGTTCAGTAATAGCAATAGTAAATAGATAGGGAAATCTCTTTGAGGTGAGGAGAGGCCAGGCACGCTGACCCTAACCCAAACCCTTGGCATGAGTGGCGTCAAGTTGGCCACTTTTAAGCCTGTCACATGACTTTTAAGCCACCTCCCAGTCACATGGCTGACAAGCCACACCCACAAAATAAGCCACACCCACAAAATAAGCCACGCCCACAGTGTGGTAGTAAAGTCATAATATGGGGCAAAGTTCACTTAACAAATTTCTCATTGCACAGTTGTATAGTAGATTAAACCTCTCCTGAATGTTAAAACCATATTTTTCGGACTATAAGACATCCCAGTGTATAAGGTGGGGATTTCAAAGAGGTAAGTAAGGAAAAAAAGTTTTAGTCCTCCTTGGCCTGCAGAAGTACTCTGCAAGCCTCCAAACCATCGGAACACCCAATTTTTTGAAAAAACGGACATTTTTGCCTTCTCCCAATCCCCAGGATCACTGTGCAGGCCTCCCAAATTTCTGTGCACCCCATTTTCTGCAAAAAAGACCAATTTTTCACCCATTTCTGTGAGAAATGGGGCACAGAGAAAGTTTGGGAGGCCTATAGAATGCTCCTGGAGGCCTGGGGAAAGGCAAAAATACCCCCATTTTTTGTGAAAAACAGCCAATTTTTCTTCCTCCTCTTCCTCCTCCTCCTTCTTTTTTTTTTGTTGCAAAAAATGGGGTGTGAAGAGTTTTGGGAGGTCTGAGAGTGCTCCTAGGAACTGTTTTTGCAAAAATGGTCCATTTTTCATGCATTTTCCCCACAAAAATTGGTTTGTTTTGTCCTTTCCTAAGCCGTCAGGAGCACTCTGCAGGCCTTCCAAACCCTCTGTGCACCCCATTTTTGTGAAAAATGGGCTCATTTCTTGCAAAAATGGGATGCAGAGGCAGGGGACTGACATTTCCACCTTCTTTTAGGGGAGGGAAAGGTTCAACCTATACTCAAAAAAATATGGTAAGTCTCAAAATGATGAACTATAACTTTTCATATAAATAGGTATAGGCTTCTCTGTTCCAATGTGGCAAACAGATAGCTAGAAGGGGCGTTGGATCTACCTGATACGCCCTTTCTCATAGGGTGGAACTAGCCTCCAAGTCCCTCCCCTTTGCGGGTTCCATTTTCATGACCGCGCTGCGTTTTCCACTGTCTGGGCAGTAGCCCACCCCTGATTATCTACTATATAAAGTGTATGTACACACACGCACAACTCTTCTAAAATTATACACATTTACTGCAATAGGAAAACATACCCAGAGCCCAGAAGGGAAAAAAAGGGAAAAAAAATTACCAGGACTGTGTACCTGACCAAAATTTTGTTACAGGTACTACGTACCTGACCATACCCGTAGGAGCCCGTCACTGGTTCCACCTATTAGGGAGAATAGTTATATCAGTTGGAAGTTGAAGTGTTTGGTACTTCGGTGTGAGTGATCCTTAACAGGAATGTACCCAAAATAAGGATTAATGAAGCTGTGTTTTTTTAAAAAAAATTCTAACATAAGAAGGATTTATTTACAGGAAGCATATTCTTGGGATAGTCTAGCATCTAGCTCAGTGGTTCTCAACCTTTCTAATGCCATGACCCCTTAATACAGTTCCTCATCTTGTGGTGACCCCCAACTATAAGTTTAGCGCCAATTCTTCCAACAGATATTTAAGCTGATTGGCGAGAGGTCAGAGGGACACCCCCCTGTAAACACCTGATTGGTTGGATTGTAAAAATATGTTCCGAGATGCCAGAATAGAAGCTTTAGTTGCTAACACCATTAGAAATTTGTCTTTTCCCATGGTCTTAGGCGACCCCTGTGAAATGGTCGTTCGACCCACAAACGGGTCCTGACCCCAAGGTTGAGAACCACCGATCTAGTTAGATATAGAATCTGGATCTCCAACAATATCCAGGACTGTCTCTAAGAAAATCAGTTTGTGCTATAGTCAGCTGAACAGCAGTAGCAACATGACCTGCCAATATCCATAAATCAGAATTTCCACTCAGAACTTCTTTTGCACATAAACTCAGAAAGAGAATGGGCAGTTTTACCCCCTCTAAGACTAATTGGCTATGCTATAGATCTCTGTAGCTTTACATATACAGTGGTACCTCATCTTACGAACGCCTCTTCTAACAAACTTTTCGAGATACGAACCTGGTGTTTAAGATTTTTTTGCCTCTTCTTCCAAACTATTTTCACCTTACGAACCCAAGCCGCTGCTGTTGAGATGAAGGGGTTTCTTTTTTTCCCCTTTTTTGAAGAAAGAAAAGGGAGGGGCGGCTTGGAGGGGGAAAGAGTTTGCATTAACAAAAGTAGGAGAACAGCATGCTTGCAGGCACTGAAAGGGTGTCTTTTGAAGAAAGAAAAGGGAGGGGCGGCTTGGAGGGGAAAGATTTTGCATTAACAAAAGTAGGAGAACAGTGTGCTTGCAGGCACTGAAAGGGTGTCTTTTGAAGAAAGAAAAGGGAGGGGCGGCTTGGAGGGGGAAAGAGTTTGCATTTAAAAAAGTAGGAGAACAGCGTGCTTGCAAAGGCATTGAAAGAGTGTCTTTTGAAGAAAGAAAAGGGAGGGGCGCCCCCTTGCCTTTCTTCCTTCCCACTTACCCTTTAGCCTAGCCTTGCTTCTTCCACCTGCCCCCTTTAGCTGCTCCTCCCTGCCCTCTGTTCGCCTCCCTTCTAATGTTTGGGATTTTCCTGAAGGATTTGCAAGCATTATTTGCTTTTACATTGATTCCTATGGGAAACATTGTTTCGTCTTACGAACTTTTCACCTTACGAACCTCCTCCTGGAACCAATTAAGTTTGTATCATGAGGTACCACTGTATAGTAAATGTACTGTACTATATTTACATATACTGTATAGTACAATTTTAAAATTGTTCTTCTTTCCATTAAATTGAATGTGATCTTAGCCAAGACACTTATTACGCCATGAATGTTTCTCTTCCCCTTTCCTCTCTGTGTTAACAGTGCTCATAAGGATTCATGTGAAATCGCACAAAGGAAGCTATTCAAGCTTTGCATCTGAAAACATTTTTGGTGGCTGTGAATATTATTTTCACATGCATTTAGCTTTATTATTGTGCTGAGCATTGTGTGTGGAAGACCGGATATGGAAATGAGGCACACAGGAGCAGAAAATAAATAGACATTTCAGAGAATTAACATTGTAAGTCTTTTAAAATGCCGCAACACTCTTTCTTGTTAGAGAAGAATGCTAACTGAATTCAGTTAGACTGGACACAGTCCAAGGCTTGAAAATACATCCCCCCCCCTTGGATAATCTGTTGCAAGTAGGGATTTCTTCCAAGTTTTTAGGCAGGGGAGTTTTAAAAGGCATGATTCCGATATAGGATTGGTTTACCCATTACACTCATTCACACAGCATGCTGAAATAAAGCAGACAAGTCTTGTAATGGCTTATGGCCATGTATAATCCCGTCATTTTAATTGATACTGGCTCTGAAGGCATAAAATATGGTAATTAGCGCTGCACGAAAGTTTGGCTTCCAGATGTGATTCAGAATGGCACACATATATCACCTGCTAGGATACAGTACCTTAAATTATACTAACATTTCTAAGGAATGCTTGGCAGCTGCAGTGGGTAACTATTCAATTCTAGGGGGGGAAAAACACAGAGGTTTTGTGTGTATCTTTGTGCACAATCACAGCTTGTCTTTCAGAACTCTGCACAACGCATGGTATGGAATTCAGACTGAATTTCTGCATTACTGTTGTTTCGTTCTTTAACAAAATGTCATTGGGGATCTGAAGTTGCAATTTTGTCTCCAGGTTCCATTTGGTGTTGCAGTTGGAGAGGAGTATGAATATGATAGAATGCCTCGCAGACCTTGGGAATACAAGATCATTCAGAAGGAAACAGAACTATTATAAAAAAAGACAGCTCAGCTCATCAGAGAGGGGAAGTGTAAGAACGAGACTAGAAATAACTCTCTCATAATTATACTGTATACATGTTGTGCAGGAAAATTGCTTTGATAGCCTTTCAATTTTCTATTACCCATCTAGCAATAAAGATATCTTCAAAGGGCCGAGTCCTGCTAAACTTAGCTTCTATTGTGGGTATATACTGTACTATCAATTTTGTCATTGTCATTTTGTCATTGCACCTGTTCTCTAATGCACTGGTGCTGCATCTTGGAGGAAGGAAGGAAAGGAGAGAGAGAGAGAGAGATGGTAGGTAGGAAGGAAAACACAAAGAAAGAAAAAGAAAGAAAGATGGTAAGAAGGAAGAAAGAAAGAAAGAAAAAGGAAGGAAGGAAGGAAAGAAAGAAAGAAGATAGGAAGGAAGGAAGACAAAGAAAGAAAAGGAAAGAAAGTCGGAGAAGGGAGGAAAAAAGAAAGAAAAAAAGGAAGGTGGTAGATGGGAAGGAAGGAAGACAAAGAAAGAAAAAGAAAGAAAGGAAAGGGAGGAAAAAAGAAAGAAAGAAAGGAAGGAAGGAAGGAAGACTTATGACCACAATTGAGCCCAAAATTTTGGTTGCTATGCAAGAGCGTTGTTAAGTGAGTTTCACATTTTACAAGTTGGCCAAGCCCACCCAATCACTTGACCACCAAGCCATCTGAAGGGGGTGGGGTGCACTGAGGATAGGTTTATAGCACCAAGAGGGCCATGGATTGAAAAAGTTTGGGAACCACTGCTCTAGTGTTAATTGGCCAATCTGATATCGTTAAAAAAGCTCTCTCTTTTTCAATGTTGTGCTCGATATATTTTTACGACTATCAGCATGTGTCTTAATAGATTGTTAATTTTTAAGATTTTGGGGACAGAAATTATGTTTAGTAGAAATACTGCATCTGAGATTCCAATTAAAATAGTATTTTTTTAAAAAAAATAAATTTATAATGCATTTGTTTCCAATGTTTTTTGAGTTTTTTTCCATGAACTAGTATGTAGTGATGGGCGAACCCAACAGTGTTGGGGTTTGGCAAATTCAGACAAATTTCACGCAAAGTTCGGCCGAACCCGAACGGTCCGTGGCACCAAAGCTCCGCCTCCGGAATCCCATCATTTTTTATTTTAACAGATTTTTTATTTTTATTTATTTTTATTTTTACAAAAAAGGACGCCATAGCGGCACCGCAAGCGAAGGGGGGTCCTTTCATATAAATATAAAAAAATATATTTTTACTTGAAAAGACCTCCCTTTGCTTGCAGCGCCGCTGTGGCGTCCTTTTTTATACATGAAAAGACCTCCCTTTGAAGAAACTGGGGAATCCCTCCCACAAAGAGATTCGTGGATTTGACGTCACACATTTATTTATTTATTTATTCATTCATTCGTTCGTTCGTTCGTTCGTTCGTTCGTTCGTTTGTTTGTTTGTTTGTTTATTTATTTATTTATTTATTTATTTATTAGATTTGTATGCTGCCCCTCTCCGTAGACTCGGGGCAGCTCACAACAACAATAAAAAAATTCAAGACAAATCTAATAATTTAAAAACATTTAAAAAAACCCCATTATTAAAGCAGACAAACACACAAACATACCATACATGAATTGTATAGGCCCAGGGGAGATTTCTCAATTCCCCCATGCCTTATGTCAGAGGTGGGTTTTAAGGAGTTTACGAAAGGCAAGGAGGGTGGGGGTAGTTCTAATCTCAGGGGGGAGCTGGTTCCAGAGGGTCGGGGCCACCACCATGGAATCCTGGAAGTGATCACCTTGTCATCCTTAGCAACCTGCCAGTATACGTGATGTCAAAGCTCCACCCCAAGAATCTCTTTGTGGGTTTCCCCAGCTCCTTTTGTGCCTCCTGACCGGCCGACAGCTCCCCAGTGTTCGCCTTCCTCCGCCGCCACCAGCACCCGGCTCCTCCTCCTCTTCTCAGCAGAGGACAGCTGGGCGGTGGTTTTCGCGGTGTTCGGCACAAACGCCGAACCGAAGCACAATTTTTTTAAAAAAATCGGGTTCGGGTCCAGCATGCCGAACACCATAAAATTCAGTACGGACCCAAATTGTGCGGGTTCGGTTCGCCCAACACTACTAGTATGGTGAAGCAGTATTATTTGTTATGAGATTTCCAACAAATGTTGTTATATTTCCAACAAGTGTTGTTATCTACCTTGGTACAGTAATTGTACAGGGAATTATATTGACTGCAGAACACAATACACCAGGTTTCGCTTAGATTGTAACTTGGAATAAATATTGGTTTTTTTCTCTTTCCTTTCCATTAATTTACCATTAATTGTCTTAAATTTTGCATCCATTTTATCACAAAGTTTTTAATTTACTCTGTCTCTGTGCCAAATTTTGACAACAGTTTATAAACACATCTTAATACATGATCTCAGTTTTATATAAACATTTCAAATTCTATCAGATGGGCAGTACCATTCATTGAAAACAACACCACCATACTAGACAGCTGGCTGGATTTTATGCAGAGGTTCTGTGCTGTCTTTGATGATTCCTCCAGGAGACCAATTGCTGATCAGAGGATTCATAAATTGTGAATAGCAGGATGCCAGTATGGGAACATACAACAGATTTTCAATTGTATCTCAGCATCAACACTATAAGATAGACACACAATAGCAGTAGCATTTATACTTATATACCACTTCGCAGTGCTTTACAACCCTCTCTAAGCAGTTTACAGAGAGTAAGCAGCATATTGCCCCCAACAATCTGGGTCCTCATTTTACCGACCTTGGAAGGATGGAAGGCTGAGTCAACCTTGAGCCTACTGAGATTCAATCTGCCAAACTGTTGGTAGCTGGTGATCAGCAGAAGTAGCTTGCAGTACTGCACTCTAACCACTGCACCACTGAGGCTCTATACAGACTAAGGAACCAATACTATATAGGACAAGGCTACATTTATTGCATCAGCCATAGTAACAAAATTTTGCAAGTCTGAATGAACTTACCCCTCCCTCCCTTGATCTATATGACAACAAGGGAGGGGCCTGTCTAAGACATTTACAGTTCTCTAGCTTGGAAGGGGATCAAACCAGGGATGAAATTCAGCAGGTTCTGATTGGTTCTGAAGAACTGGTAGAACCGGCCAATACCACCTCTGGCTGGCCTGACAATGGGGTGGGAATGGAAATTTTGCCACGGTCATAAGCCACACCCACAGAACCAGTAGGGAAAAATTTTGAATTTCACCCCTGGAACAAACCCTGCTTACTCAACATTTGGTAAACAGCTTTTCTTCCTATCCTTCAGGGCCGTTCAGTATGCCCTATATAGTAGGGGAAGTACAGTGGTACATCTACTTACGAACTTAATTCATTCTGTGACCAGGTTCTTAAGTAGAAAAGTTTGTAAGAAGAATCAATTTTTCCCATAGGAGTCAACGTAAAAGCAAATAATGTGTGCGTTTGGGGAAACCACAGGGAGAGTGGAGGCCATGTTTCCTCCAAGGAGATTCCTAGAGAGGGCCCATGGAGGTTTCTCCCCACCTTTTCTGGCCCTGTTTCCTCCCAGGAGATTCCTAGAGAGGCCCCACAGAGGCTTCTCCCCACCTTTTTTGGCCCTGTTTCATCCTAGGTGATTCCTAGAGAGGCCCCACAGAGGCTTCTCCCTGCCTTTTCTGGCCCTGTTTCCTCCCAGAAGATTCCTAGAGAGGTCCAACAGAGGCTTCTCCCCACCTTTTTTGGCCCTGTTTCCTCCCAGGAGATTCCTAGAGAGGCCCCACAGAGGCTTCTCCCCACCTTTTTTGGCCCTGTTTCCTCCCAGGAGATTCCTAGAGAGGCCCCATGGAGGCTTCTCCCTGCCTTTTCCAGTTACAGTTTCGGAGGCTCGGGTTTGGTTCTTGAGAAGAGGCAAAAAAATCTTGAACACACGGTTCTTATCTAGAAAAGTTTGTAAGTAGAGGTGTTTGTAGGTAGATGTACCACTGTACACTGAATTTAGATCTACCAGTTTCAGAAGGACCTTTCCAAAAAACCGAGGGGTAAATTAATGTGTGACAAGGCATACTAGAGACCTTGGAAAAGTTATTTCAATGTAGCATAGTGATAAATTACAGGATAAGGGTATGAACGCATGTATGAATATCAATAATATCAATCACCTGAAATTCTGGAATTTCAGGTGATTCTTCTTTCCTGAGTTTGACAGGATTTAATACCTAGACCAAGATCTGAACTACTACGAGGGATTACCATTTTTGAAAGATATAAGAAAGAGGATTCCTTAAACTCCAGCTCTCTTAGGGACTGACATCCAAAGGCTATATCTTCTGCATCCGCAGTCACTCAGAAAAGCACTGTAATTAATTGAACACATTTGGAATTCTTTTTTAAAAAAAATCTTCTAATGTATGTAGGACCCAAACTGTCCAGGGATGTCAGCTATTTCATTTTTAAAGAGTGGCTTTTCATATCTCCAGTGTTCTGCCGTATCTAGGCTGCAAACATCCAGACGATCACCAAGCCAGCCAAGATTTAAGGGACTTTGCTGTCATCTACTACTCATCCACATGTTTACATCCCAGATGGTGTAGGTTTGTTTTGGTTTTCTGCAATATATATTTTTTCAGCTGGATCAAAGTTGCTTTCAGTTGAGCAACTGCAACTCCTAGAGTGGCTCAGAAGCCACTGTGCTCTATTTGGTTCCTACTTTTCTTTCTTTTCTGAGTTGGTTTATTTACCAACATTTACTTCTCACGTTGTGGAGAGTTGCAAAGACAGAAGAAGCAGTGGGGCATGAGTGGTAGTGTGTCATGTCTTAACGCCTATACAGGTAGCCCCCAGGTTATGTCATCCCTGACTTATGTTGTTTTGTCATTATGATGACCCGGGGACAGCAGCGGAGCCAAATCTCCCTCGAAGCCGCCGCCACCACCACCACCACCACCACCACCACCACCACCACCTTCGTTTGGGTGAGGGGATCTCTGCGGTGGGTGGTGGCGGCGGCTTCGGAGACTCCGTGGAGACCCCCTCACCTTAACAGAGGCGGCGGCAGTGGCTTCAGCCTCCGAGGCTGCCCATCGCAGAAATCCCCTTGCCCAAACGGAGGTGGCGGCAGGACCGGCTGTTGGTCCCTTGAAGCTGCCGCCGCCACCTCCTGCCCAGACACCCCCATTTGGGTTCCTTTACTCTTTGAACATGCGCAAAGCATTCTGTGCATGCATAGAGAGTAAAATAACCTAAATGGCAGCATCTGGGCAGATGCGCGGAGCCTTATGCTGCCTTCACGACTGGCTCTCCAACCACCAACAGGCACGAGCAAACCAGGAGCATTTCACTCCTGAACTGTGGGTGTCATAGGGTCATTGTGCAATAGCCTACCTTGCTTTACTGAGTACAGGTAGTCCCCGTCTTACGACGTCGATCCGTTCCTGCGGAGCGTCATAAGCTGAATTTCCTTGTAAGTCTGTACTGTACTGTACAGTATTCCTTGTAAGTCTGTACTGTACTGTACAGTATTCCAATTTACACGAATGGAGGTGGCGACGGGATCTCCGCGGTGGGTGGCCTCGGAGGCTGCAGCAACACAGCACCGAGAAGGCCCGGCTGTTGGTCCCTTGAAGCCGCTGCCGCCACCTCCATCCGAGTAAATTGGAATACTGTACAGTATTCCGATTTACAAGGAAATAATTTTAGACACAATAAACATACTGATCTTTCCTCGTCTCCCACCGTAGTCACAGTGAAGCCAAGCGCTACATGCACTTCATCATATTTCCTCATTTTAGCTTTCGGGAGACTTATGTTTGTTTCATTATCTCCGTCTCTCTCCTCCTTTCTTTTCATCCCTGTTAAATCTTTTTCTATGGTGTTTCTTAAGGGTTTGTTATCTGCACTTCATATTTCCTGCTCTGTGCTGTATGCTATTGTTCAGTGCAAAAAAATCCCTACTCCATGTGTCAAAAACAAAAAGCACATTTCCCAGGGTCACATGCCCCCCCGACATTGCTCCATGCCCCCCCACTAATTGAGAAGTACTGAAATGTGTGAACCACACAGCCCTCCCTGGGTGCCCATATTGGGAGTGCTCTCTCATATTATTCTCATGGAAATTCCTATGGCGGCCTGAGAAATCAAGAGACCTTGGAATCCTCCTGGTCATTTGTGATGACATTGCACCAAAGCCTGGGAAACCTGAATTTCCTGTTTGCATTTCGTTTCCCATTGTGGATTCTTTTACCCTTTTCCCATGCAGGGCAGCAAATTCAGAATATGCAAAAAAAAAAAAGAGTTTGTTTTACATTTCCACTCTTCTCACTTCCTGCTACAGTATAGTATATCCTTTTGTTTCCCTCCTCCTGCACTTTTACCTTTCTTCCTTCTGATGCTTGCTCTGTGCCACCCCACCCCCATTTGTCTGGCTAAAACCAAAGAATCAGTTCAATCTGGAAGGCAATTTTTATATCTGGTTGGTGTTATTTCTTTATTCCAAATTAAATGCCCTACATGGCATTGGACCAGATTATTTACAGAATCATCTTCTGCCTGACATAACCCAGTGACTGACTGACAGTCATACAGAGTCAGCCTCCTCCAGACCCCATTAGCCAAACAATGCCAACTTGCAGGTCCAGGGGAAGAGTCTTCTCTGTGGCGGCCCTGACCCTCTGGAACCAACTCCCTCTGGAGATCTTCATTGCCCCCTCCTTGCCTTTCGAAAGGCACTAAAACACATCTATGCCGGCAGGCCTGGGGATCGTGAGCTTTGCTCCGACCATTTGTATGAAAGATATAAGATTAATTGTTTTAATAGTGGTTTTTATGTATTTTTAATGTTTTAAACTATATTATTATTTACTGTGTCTAGTTTTTACCATCGTAAGCCGCCCTGAGCCTGTAAGGAGAAGGACGGCCATATAAATAAACAAACAAACAAACACACTATGCTATTGTGTCTTTGTATATGTTGTGAGCCGCCCCTAGTCCTCAGAGAGGGGTGGGTGGCATACAAATCCAATTAAACAAACAAACAAACAAACAAACAAACAATTTGTTTTATGGGGCATAAATTGAAAAAATAATCAAATGTGTTTTATCAGAATGCATAGATTTTATTATGAAAAAGGATGTTCTACATGTATCCTTGTTAAAGCTGACTGGTGCTTTGGGACAGATCCTCCTTATATTAAGTAGTGGTAGGTTGCTACTGATTCAGACCAGTTCATGTGAGCCAGTGGTGGAAATTTGGCCCCGGTTGTCGAACCAGTAGTGGTGGCCAGCTTGTCACCTCCCCCAAACTGGTTCCCCTGTCGCCGCTGCTTGAAAGTGGCTGGCAACGAACCCTGCACATGGCTTAGGGGCAGACTATTTACGAGGCCACCTTCTACCATACCTGTGCGGCCAAAAAGGGCCCACAGAGTTGGCCTTCTCCAGGTGCCGTCTACTAAACAATGCAGGTTAGTGGGGCCACGGGGAAGGGCCTTCTCCATGGTGGCTCTGATGCTCTGGAACCAACTGCTTTTGGAGATCCGCACTGCCCCCATCCTACTGGTCTTCTGGAAAGCCATTAAGACCTGGTTTTTCCAGCATGTCTGGGACCATTAGACTACCATCTGAGCCGGCCACATATGATTGAGAGTATGTGTGGTTTTTAAAAATGGGCTGTTAATGTATTTTTCGAAATGTTTTTTAAATTATTATTATTATTATTATTATTATTATTATTATTATTATTTATTAGATTTGTATGCCGCCCCTCTCCGAAAACTCAGAGTGGCTCACAGCAAGAATACAAAACACAAATCCAATGATTAAAACAGTTGAACAGTGAAAAAACCTTTGATTAAGAAACACTCATACAATCCAAACAAAACCATACATAAAACGGAACGGCCGAGGGGAATCAATTTCCCAGTGCCTGGTGGCAAAGGTGGTTTTTAAAGAGTTTGCGAAAGGCAAGGAGGGTGGGGGCAATCCTAATCTCCAGGGGGGAGTTGATTCCAGAGGTTCGGGGCCACCACAGAGAGGCTCTTCCCCTGGGTCCCACCAGACGGCATTGTTTTGTCAACGGGACCCGGAGAAGGCCAACTCTATGGGACCTAATCGGTCGCTGTGATTTGTGCAGCAGAAGGCGGTCCCGAAGGTATTCTGGTCCGATGCCAGAATAACAATAATTGTTATTATTGATGTCATATTTTCACATTATCTTCGAATTGTTATTTTATTGTAAGCCGCCCAGAATCCAATTGGGTGGCATATACATGTCACAAATAAAATAAAATAAATAAATAAATGCGCAAAGGCTTCTGTGCATGCATAGAGTTTCAGTATCTGGATGCCATGCGCATGAGCATGTGCATAGTGAGACGCAGGCACTTCCAAAGGTAGGAGAAACCCACTACTGATATTAAGGGAGAGTGGATTGATAGATGATGAGCTTGGTTCTAAAACTAAAGGAAGAAAACTCAGTAAGCTGCGCTGTGTCAATGCTGCTGCTTTGATAGCTGAAAATGCAAATTATTCTGCAGGCTCTGATAATAAAAGTCAAGGATTACATGAAAAAGTGGCCCCAAAATTAAATATAAATAAGTCCAAACTAATGACATTAGGTGGTGCAACTTAAAATTCATCACAAAGGTATCAAAGTGATAGATCTGTCCTTTTACGAACAACCTTCAGCAGGAAAGTAAGAAGCAGTCAAGAAATATGCTGCAGACTAGCATAATCATGTAGGACTTGAAAGAGATATTCAGATACTGTGATGGGTATGGAAAGATCAGAACAGGACAAGTCCTGCAGCTGTGTGTGGAATATTCAAGACTCAAACTCAACCCGGATAAGACAGAGTGGCTGTGGGTTTTGCCTCCCAAGGACAATTCCATCTGTCCGTCCATTACCCTGGGGGGGAATCATTAACCCCCTCGGAGAGGGTCCGCAACTTGGACGTCCTCCTTGATCCATACCTCACATTAGAGAAACATCTTTCAGCAGTGGCAAGGGGGGCGTTTGCCCAGGTTCGCCTGGTGCACCAGTTGCGGCCCTATTTGGACCGGGAGTCACTGCTCACAGTCACTCATGCCCTCATCACCCCGAGGCTCGACTACTGTAATGCTCTCTACATGGGGCTACCTTTGAAAAGTGTTCGGAATCTTCAGATCGTGCAGAATGCAGCTGCGAGAGCAATCATGGGCTTCCCTAAGTATGCCCATGTCACACCAACACTCCGCAGTCTGCATTGGTTGCCGATCTGTTTCTGGTCACAATTCAAAGTGTTGGTTATTTATTTATTTATTAGTTGGACTTGTATGCCGCCCCTCTCCGAAGACTCGGGGCGGCTCACAACAAGTAAAACAGTCACAACAATCCAATTAATTAAAATATTTAACGATTTAAGAAAACCCCATGTAATAGCAAACACACACACAAACATACCATATATAAATTTAACGTGCCCAGGGGAGATGTTTAGTTTCCCCATGCCTGACGGCAAAGGTGGGTCTTAAGGAGTTTTCGGAAGGCAGGAAGAGTAGGGGCAGTTCTAATCTCCGGGGGGAGTTGGTTCCAGAGAGCCGGTGCCGCCACAGAGAAGGCTCTTCCCCTGGGACCCGCCAACTGGCATTGTTTAGTTGACGGGACCCGGAGGAGGCCCACTCTGTTATATCTGCTCAGTTACAGCCGCAGATTAGAGCCGTGCGATAGGCGTCCCTATCCAGGGTGCTGATTGGCCACCAGCCCGTAGTTACAATGTAAGCGGGAAGTTTCTCTCTGCGGGGATTGGGTGCTGCCTCAGGCAGCTTGTTATATATAAGCCTGTATGTATATTATTGTTTAAGTCTGTACCTGCCAGGCCTGGCATGAGTTCTGTATTAAACTACTGAGTTTACCTGAGGCCTTTTATTACACTGGCGACGAGGTAGCAAGCCTACGCTGCAGTTTGACAGTTGTGACATTAAGTCAGGATGTCTGTTCAATTAACATTCGCCCCCTTTGATCCTCAAGGGGAGACGTGGGACTCCTATGTTGCCCGTTTTGATTGTTTCCTGATCTCAAATGGATACCAGGACATTTCGGGGGATAGGAAGAGGTCGTATTTCTTGGGGTTTTGTGGCCCCGACATGTTTGAAACAGCTCGTGCCCTGTTTGCCCCAGTTTCCATCCATGATGTGTCTTGGGAGGATTTCTTGAAAACGTTACAAGACCATTATGCCCCTGCCCCTTCGAGGTGTGCTCATCGCTACACTTTTTATCAGCGAAATCAAGCCGAAGGGGAGTCTATTAATGACTTTCTGGCTGATCTCCGTAGAGCGGCGTTATATTGTGAGTTTGGGGACCTAAATGACTACCTTTTGGACAGATTAGTTTTCGGAGTGAGAGACGGTCGCCTCAAGCGGCGCCTCTTGGCAATCCGGGATTTAACCTTTCAGGCAGCGGTGGCGGAGGCTCGTGCTTTCGAGTTATCTACACAATCATTGGCATCTATGGACAGCTCGGTTAATGTCACACAAAAGGCAGCCACTGTGGTGGATAAACCCAAGCTGGCCCCGGAGGAGGAGGGCGATTTAGGGGTTGAGGAAGAAGAAGTCTGCAGGTTGGCTACGAATCGGGCTAGAGAAGCACCGATGGGACGTCCTCGTCCCCCTTTGTCGCCATGCCGGGGCTGTGGGGGGGGGGTCATTTTCGCTCCAATTGCCCGTCCCGAGATGTGGCGTGTTGGCGCTGTGGCGCTAAAGGTCACCTCGCCAGAGTCTGCCGTTCTCGTAGATCTCCGGCTGCCCCGTTCAGGGAGCAGCGTGAGTTCACTGGTTTCAATCCTCGGGGACAAAGGAGATTTCCCCCCCACCAGAAGAGATGACTGCAATGCGGTGTACAGCTACCCTCGTCCTGCTTCTTCTTATGTCAGGAAGACCACCGGCTCTGCTGAAAAAAATTCTGTGGTAGTTCAATTGGGGGGTTCTCGGTGTAACATGCAGGTGGACACAGGCTCGGCTCATTCTTTGATTTCTTGGGCCACTCTCAAGCGTTGTTTCCCCGCGTGGAAGAAGAGTCGCCTACTGCCCTGCGCTTTGAGCCTGAGGGATTACCAAGGAGCTGCAATTCCTATCATCGGAGAAGGCCGTTTTGCAGTCCGCTTTAAAACTTTCGCCGGCAGACTGCCTCTCGTAGTGGTGGATGGACCCTTTGCAAGCCTGCTTGGACTGGACTGGTTCTCTTCTCTGGGACTCTCTGTGGAGGGGGTAAATGCAATTAAGGGGGAGTTGGGATTTGAGCAGCTGGCACGGGAGTTCCCTGCCGTTTTTGACAGTAACTTGGGTCGTTATACTGGCACCCCCATTTCGTTCAATTTAGATCCAAAAGTCCCAGCGGTTCGCTTAAAAGCCCGCCGTGTCCCTATTCCCCTCCGTCCTAAGGTAGATGCAGAATTGGACAAATTAATTGCCCAGGGGGTTTTAGAGCCGGTAGATCAGGCTGCGTGGGAGACCCCTGTGGTGATTGCTTTCAAAGGGGATGGGGGAATCAGATTGTGTGGGGATTATAAGTGCTCTGGGAACCGCGCATTGGCCCACCATTCATACCCCTTGCCAGTGGTGCAACAGCTGCTACACACTCTGGGGGAGGGTCGGGTGTTTGCCAAGCTCGACCTATCCCAGGCTTATCAGCAGCTTCCCGTAGACTCCTTGACAGCCGAAGCCCAGGCGATCATCACCCATAGGGGGGTATTTAAATGCCACAGGCTGCAGTTCGGGGTTTCCATTGCCCCAGGAATTTTCCAAGGTTTGATGGAGCGGCTGTTATATGGGCTTGAAGGAACTGTGCCGTATTTCGATGACGTCCTGGTGTCGGGGAGTTCCACAGACGAACTAATGGCACGAGTGAGGAAGGTTTTGGGTAAATTCAGGGAGGCTGGGCTTAAACTGAAAGTTAAGAAATGCGTGTTTGGTGTGCCCCAGGTCGAGTTTCTAGGCTTCACGGTGGATGGACAAGGGATACATCCGACCCCTGAAAAGATTCGAGCCATCAGGGATGCCCCCAGGCCACAATCCAAGGGGGAGCTCCAAGCGTTCCTGGGTTTACTAAATTTTTATGCGGTCTTCATCCCGCATAAGGCATCGGTGGCTGAGCCTTTGCACAGACTTCTAGACAAGCATTCCCCTTGGTATTGGGGAAAGAGGGAGGAAGCCGCGTTCATGGGGGTTAAGGAGCTACTTACCTCTAACAATATTCTGGCTCAGTATTCACCTGGGTTGCCTCTGGTACTCACCTGCGACGCTTCTCAGTATGGGGTGGGCGCAGTCTTAAGCCACAGACTGCCTAATGGTACAGAAGCTCCCCTGGCTTTCTTCTCCCGCACGTTGGGTAAAGCCGAACGAAATTACGGCCACATCGATAAGGAGGCGCTGGCTCTGATTGCGGGAGTCCGAAGATTCCACGAGTACCTTTATGGCCGTCATTTCGAACTAGTGACTGATCACCAGCCGTTATTGGGGTTATTGTCTGGTTCCCGTCAAAGTCCTGTAGTAATATCCCCCAGGATGTCACGTTGGATCATTTTTCTGGCTAACTATAATTACACCTTGTTATACAAACCTGGGCGCCATATATCACGTGCAGATGCCCTTAGCAGATGCCCCCTGGCCGAAGTTTTAGTGGACCCCGCACCTGCATGTTCAGTATTTACGCTGTCAGAAGGGGGTCTTATCTTATCTGCAGCCGAGGTAGCTTGGGAAACGGGGCGGGATTTCATCTTGTCCCAAGTGAGACAATGGGTGTTAAGGGGGTGGCCAGTCTCAGCCCCTGCCGAGGAGTACGTGCCTTTCTTCAGGTGTCGAACCGAGTTCTCTGTGGAAAGAGGAATTCTGCTGAGAGGGTGCAGGGTGGTAATTCCGAGAAGACAGCGCAGCCAGGTATTAGCTCTTTTGCATGATGGCCATCCAGACATTGTACGCATGAAAAGCCTGGCCAGGGATTACGTGTGGTGGCCGGGGCTGGACAAGGGGGTAGAGCAAAGAGTGGCAGAGTGTAGAATATGCCAGGAGAACCGGCCTTTTCCTCCCCGGGGGGAGCCATTGGCGTGGGAGCCGCCTGCGGGCCCTTGGGCCCGGATACATATTGATTTGGCCGGCCCCTTCATGGGGCAATCCTTCCTGGTGATTGTGGACGCACACTCTAAATGGGTGGAGGTGGTGCACCTAAAAACCACACAGTCGCAAACGATTATAGAGGCATTGATGACAGTATTTGCCACACAGGGTTTCCCAGACCTCCTGGTTTCGGACAACGGCCCGCAATTCACAGCGGTGCTGTTCGAGTCGTTCTTGGCATCGGTGGGCATCCGTCACGCGCTGACCTCGCCTTGGCATCCGGCCAGTAATGGCCAGGCGGAACGGGCCGTTAGATCAGTCAAGGAGTCCCTGAAGAAGATGAATGGGGGGTCGTGGCAGAAGAGGCTGGCAGACTTATTATTAGCACAGCACACTACTCCCTGCGTGGCCACAGGCAAGACCCCGGCAGAACTGTTAATGGGTTGCAAACTACGAATAGTTTTGGACAGGCTTCATCCGTGGTATTCACAGTCAGTGCCTTGGCCAGAAACCCCGGTCAGGAAGGTGAAAGTAGGAGATACGGTGTTTGCGCGCGCGTATTCAGGAGAGCAGAATTGGGCAGAAGGTAAAATAAGCAGGGAGCTGGGTCCCAGGTCATTTGAGGTCATGTTAAGGGATGGCCGAGTGTGGAGGAGACATTTGGACCAGATTCGGTTAGACAAGGGAATGAATACTGGCGAGGAAAAGGGTCTCTGCCAACCCGGGAATGCCCTGGAGGAAAGTCTAAACCGGGACGGAAACATTGTGGGAACTGACAGCTCGGAAGAAGCCTTGCCGCTTGTTAGTGAGGAAAGCAGAGAGGCGAGTCCGGAGACCAGGGAGGAACAAACAATAGAGCCACGGCGATCTGGACGTCTGTGTAAGAGACCGGAATATTTGAAAGATTACGTATGTGCTAACGAAAGGGATAGGAGTGTTATATCTGCTCAGTTACAGCCGCAGATTAGAGCCGTGCGATAGGCGTCCCTATCCAGGGTGCTGATTGGCCGCCAGCCCATAGTTACAATGTAAGCGGGAAGTTTCTCTCTGCGGGGATTGGGTGCTGCCTCAGGCAGCTTGTTATATATAAGCCTGTATGTATATTATTGTTTAAGTCTGTACCTGCCAGGCCTGGCATGAGTTCTGTATTAAACTACTGAGTTTACCTGAGGCCTTTTATTACACACTCTGTGGGACCTAATCGGTCGCTGGGATTCGTGCGGCAGGAGGCGGTCTCGGAGATATTCTGGTCCGATGCCATGAAGGGCTTTAAAGGTCATAACCAACACTTTGAATTGTGACCGGAAATTGATCGGCAGCCAATGCAGACTGCGGAGTGATGGTGAAACATGGGCATACCTAGGTAAGCCCATGACTGCTCTCGCAGCCGCATTCTGCACGATCTGAAGTTTCCGAACACTTTTCAAAGGTAGCCCCATGTAGAGAGCATTACAGTAGTCGAACCTCGAGGTGATGAGGGCATGAGTGACTGTGAGCAATGAGTCCCGGTCCAGATAGGGCCGCAACTGGTGCACCAGGCGAACCTGGGCAAACGCCCCCCTCGCCACAGCTGAGAGATGGTTTTCTAATGTGAGCTGTGGATCGAGGAGGACACCCAAGTTGCGGACCCTCTCTGAGGGGGTCAATAATTCCCCCCCAAGGGTGATGGACGGACAGATGGAATTGTCCTTGGGAGGCAGAACCCACAGCCACTCCGTCTTATCCGGGTTGAGTTTGAGTCTGTTGACACCCATCCAGGCCCCAACAGCCTCCAGGCACCGGCACATCACTTCCACCGCTTCGTTGACTGGGCATGGGGTGGAGATGTAAAGCTGGGTATCATCGGCATATTGATGATACCTCACCCCATGTCCTTGGATGATCTCACCCAGCGGTTTCATGTAGATGTTAAATAGCAAGGGGGAGAGGACCGACCCCTGAGGCACCCCACAAGGGAGAGACCTCGGAGCCGACCTCTGACCCCCCACTAACACCGACTGCGACCGGTCAGAGAGGTAGGAGGAGAACCACTGGAGAACAGTGCCTCCCACCCCCAACCCCTCCAACCGGTGCAGAAGGATACCATGGTCGATGGTATCGAAAGCCGCTGAGAGATCGAGGAGCACCAGGACAGAGGATAAACCCCTGTCCCGGGCCCGCCAGAGGTCATCCATCAACGCGACCAAAGTGGTTTCCGTGCTGTAACCGGGCCTGAAACCTGACTGTCGGGGACCTAGATAATCAGCTTCTTCCAAGGACCGCTGGAGCTGGAGTGCCACCACCTTCTCGACAACCTTCCCCATAAAGGGAAGGTTGGAGACTGGATGATAGTTATTAAGTACGGCTGGGTCCAGGGAGGGCTTCTTGAGGAGGGGGCGCACGAGCGCTTCTTTATAGAGTGTTGGAAAGATTCCCCTCCCCAAGGAAGTGTTGGTAATCTCCTGGGCCCAGCTCCGTGTCACCTCCCTGCTGGCCGAGACCAACCAGGAGGTTATGACCTATAAAGCCCTTCATGGCATCGGACCAGAATATCTCCGGGACCGCCTTCTGCCGCACGAATCCCAGCAACCAGTTAGGTCCCACAGAGTTGGCCTTCTCCGGGTCCCGTTGACTAAACAATGTCATTTGGTGGGACCCAGGGGAAGAGCCTTCTCTGTGGCGGCCCCAACCCTATGGAACCAACTCCTCCCAGATATCAGAGTTGCCCCCACCCTCCTTGCCTTTTGTAAGCTCTTAAAAACCCACCTCTGTCATCAGGCATGGGGGAATTGAAATATTCCCTTCCCCGTGGCTTATAAAATTTATGTATGGTATGTCTGTATGTATGACTGATCTCTTAAATTGGGGTTTTTAGAATTTTTTAATATTAGATTTGTTTACGTTGTCTTTTTACTGTTGTTAGCCGCCCCGAGTCTGTGGAGAGGGGCGGCATACAAATCTAATAAATAAATAAAATAAATAAAATAAATAAATAAATATTCATCCAAGTGGATATTGACCTTTGAACTTTGGCATTGAAGAAGACTCCTGGGAAAATAGAGGACAGCCAAGAAAACAAACAAGTGGATCAACGAACAAACCAACCCAGATTTCTTACTTAGAGGCACAAATGACCAGGCTCAACTTCTCCTACTTCAGATATTACGAGAAAATCCAACTGTCTGGAAAACTCTTTGATGCTCGGACAGATGAAAAGAAAGAGAAAAAGAGGAAGGTAATAAATAGATTTGATTACAGTAACAAAGGGTACACCATTGGGGGATCTGAAAGATCAGGTTGGGGAAAGATAATTATTGGGGGGAAAGTCTAGTTCTCTGCTTGTTAACTGTGTGGCTGTATACTGTGTAGTTGATCCCCCTTGAACACTTTCCCAGATACCACTCCAGGGATCAGCTTGAAGGAGAACGAACCATTTCTGGTCACATTTATGTATTTTTATTTATTTATTTATTTTCTCCAATACAAATTGAAAGTTAAGCAGAATGAAAACATGTAGTAGTAAATATCAGGGAAAGGATAGAAGAAAAGATATGAGAATAGAATATGTCAATGAAGAATAGAGGAATATATAAAAATTCAGCAAAAACATGTGATACATACATACATACATACATACATACATATATGATATATGATGTATGATATATTTCATCTCGAGGTGAATGGAATAGTAAAGGTGGATAGAGAAAAATTCTATTCTCTATCACACAATACTTCTTTTCTCTATCACACAATACTAGGACGAGGAGGCACTCCCCAAACTTCATAGGTAAGAAAGTGAGGACAAATAAAGGGAAATATTTCTTCACCCAGAGGGTCATTGTTTTATGGAATTCACTTTCAGAAGAGGTCGTGACAGCTGTCAGACAGATTCATTCTGCTCAAGATCCCCATGGACAATTGGTGAGCCACTGTGTGACACAGAATGCTGGACTCAGTGGGTTCTTATGAATTTGTTTTCATCAACTGCCTGAGAGGGATTTTGCCATTTTCCACCCTCCCCAGGCATTAAATTATGGGTATGGACACTTGCATGTGCATGATAGAGTGCACATCAGTAATGGGTTGCCACAGATGTTCTCCCTTATCTTCGACAATACCTACGCAATTGGTCCCTTCTAGCCATGAGCCTGCGCATTCTGGCATCTATCCACCGATCCTCCTCCTCCGAATCCAATGACCCACTAATGGGGTCATGAACTAATGGGCTGGCTGCATCCATCTCTCTATCTGATGATTCTTCTTCCCCAGTTTCTAACCTTGGCAAGGAATCCTCATTGTCTGAAGCTGGTGGCAGTAAGACAAGTCTCTGGGAACCTGAGGACTCTCCTAAGCCAACATCCAAATTCCCCGTTGCGGGAGGTGGCCCAGAGCCAGCCACAACCAGTAGCTATAATCAGTCCAAAACACAGCTGAGGAGTTGATCAGCTGTGCTTCGGGCAAAGGAATAAAGGTAAGTATAAACTCGGAGGGTGGGCGGAAGGGTCCTTTTTCAAGCAGCAGCAGAGGACAGTAAAAAAATAGTAAATTTAAAAAAAATCCAGAAAAAGAGATGGTGTCTCCCACGGAGTGGCACTGACCAAACTGTATCCATGACACCATTGTGACATCACCAGCAGGTCGCTAGTGATGAATCAGCAGGAATCCACTTCTGCTCTTGTTGTCTGAAGCCTCCAGTCCTTTGGAATTACAGTATAGATATTAGCAAGGCATTTATATTCTCAAAATGTGTGTAGCCTGCCAAAAAAAGAGAAATGAAAGGGCATCATGGAAATTAGATTTCAGAAGAAAGGGCACGTTTTAAAATACTAAAAAATAGATACAACCCAGTGCCTTTTATGCAACAAATAATTATTTTTGTATCTAATAGAAAAGGAGCAGATTAATTTTCTCTTGCTAATTTATTTTATAACTATTATAGAACTTTCTTTTTCTAAAAAAAGAGCATTTTACTACAGTTGTTGGCCTTTCTTGCAAAAAAAGAATTACAACTTTTTGGAACTATCTTGCAAAAAAGGATTACAGTGTGACTCATTTGCCTCTTAATGATTTTACTGTACTTAAAAGAAATATTGTATTTCTAAATAAATGTACATGGGTAGGTGAATATGCTGGAACCAGGAGTGAAATGCTCCTGGTTTGCTTGTGCCTGTCAGTCATCAGAGAGCCAGTCACAAAGGGAGGGTGAGGCTTGGGCCATTTGCCCATCTACCCCCATTTGGGTTTATTAATCCTTTGTTCATGCACAGAATGCTTTGCGCATGTGCAGAAGGTAAAAGAACCCAAATGGTGGTGTCTGGAAAGGGGGGCGGAGCCTTGCGCTCCCTTCGCCACTGGATCTCCAACAACTGACAGGCACGAGCAAACCAGGGCCATTTTACTACTGGCTGGGACCTGTCCAGGAAGAAACATTTATAAGATTATGCTGTTAATTTGTGATTCACACATCACACTCATAGGGTCTGTTTGGTTTTTGGCTTAGTGATATTGGTGAAACTAGCCACTAAATTAGAATAGAACAGAAATATTTTATTGGCCAAGTGTGATTGACACACAAAGAATTTGTCTTGGTGCATATGCTCTCAGTGTACATAAAAGAAAATATTCAATGAAGCGGTAGATGTGATGTGCCAGTGCCTGGAAGCTGTAAGGATCTGCATGGGGAGCCAACAGGCTCAAGCTCAACCTAGATTTGTCAAGAATCGTGTAGTACAACACATTATTATTATTATTATTATTATTATTATTATTATTATTATTATTATTTATTAGATTTGTATGCCGCCCCTCTCCGTAGACTCGGGGCAGCTCACAGCAATGATAAAGACAATATATAATGACAAATCTAATAGTTAAACTCTAAAATAAGAATAATACATTTAAAAAGTCTAAAAAACAAGAAACCCCAATATATAAAAAACATACATATTTAATGATTGTCATAGGGGTCAAATAAGCCACACATTGCATTAAGCCAAAAAATAAAAGAGACCTGCACTTTACCCTCCCCAAATGTCAGTCTTCAAGTTTTGAATCAAAAGAGTCATTTGTTTTGGATCATCAATTTGATCAGATGCAACAATTCAGAAAAATCAATTGCTGAGTCATTTTATAGAAAAGGGCACAAAATGTGATTGTGAATCATCCAGTGAATCCAAATGTACCCTATTTAATTTGACAATCCAAACAGAAGACACAATTTGGAAAATTAATTCACTTCAGGTTGGATCTCCCAATGCCCAGTTCTAGTAATGATCCCTTGCAGCACATTAGCCTTACTTTAAATCAGATTTCCTCCACAACCCAACAGATCCAGTGGGGACCAAGCTGGGGAAGGCTGTTTAGCAAATATAATTAACAATAATTCACTAATGTATTTCACATTGTGCTAATCACCTAAGTTTGAAAATTGTATGTTTTCCTAAACAATTGAAGTACTTCTATTTAAAACAGTGGTCCCCAACCTTTCTGGCTCCATGGACCATCAGCACCAGTAATGGTGGTGGTAATAGGTAGGAGAAGGGATGGTGTGGGTGGTGCAGAAAGCTTCTGAGAGCTTCTGGGGGGGAGGCAAAAATGCCCCATTTTTTGCCTGATATTCTTGCAAAAATAGGGTGGCCAGAGATGTTGGAAGCCTGTTCAGAGCTCCTGGGGGCTGTGGAAAGGCCAAAATGCCCCCATTTTTGCAACAAATGACCCATTCTTTGCCCTTTTTCCGCAAAAAACAGGAGTGTTTTTGCCTTCCCCTAGCCTCCAGGAACTCTCTGCAGGCTTCCCAGACTTTCTGCCCACCCCATTTTTGTGAAAAACAGGCCCATGTTTTGCCAAAAAATGATATACGGGGCTGGGACTTAGAGAGGCCAAAAATTGTCTGTATTCAGTGTATAATATTCAGTCTGTATTTTCCCCCTTCTTTAGGGGGGAAAAGGTGCATCTTATACTCCGAAAAATACGGTAGCTCCTGCACATGCCCAAATGAAGCTTCATGCACTGAACCACAGTTTTTGTGGGTAGGTTCCCAATGGGCCATGGACCAGTACTAGTCTGTAGCCTGGGGATTGAGGACCCTTGTCTTAAAGGACAGGCAAGTGAGTCCAAAAAGTCAAGAGGGTAGCTTCCAGCAGAGGGCCATGGTCACCTGGACTTTTTATTTTTTAAATCCTCTTTGAATATTCTTGAGAATCAGTATGGTAGGATTCACTAATGTAAAGTAAATACACTTTACTTGGCGGGTCTGGGATAGGGGGGATTCACTAATGTAGAGTAAATACACTATCTCTGGCAGGCCCAGGATAAGGGACATTCCTCTCTCCTGGTACTCCTTGACCTCTCAGCGGCCTTCGATACGATCAACCATGATATCCTTCTGCGATGGCTGGAGGGATGGGGAGTGGGAGGCACCTCTTTATGGTGGTTCTCCTCCTATCTCTCTGGTCGTCCACAGTCGGTATTAGTGGGGGGGAAGAGGTCCATCCCTTGGCCTCTCCATTGTGGGATGCTGCAGGTGGGGTACTATTTAACATTTACATGAAGGCACTGAGTGAGATCATCCGACAGCATGGGGTGAAGTATCATAAGTATGATGATACCCAGTCATACATCTCCACTCTATGCCAATTCAATGAAGCGGTAGATGTGATGTGCCAGTGCCTGGAAGCTGTAAGGATCTGGATGGGGGCCAACAGGCTCAAGCTCAACCTGGACAAGACCGAGTGGATGTGGTCATTTCCTCCCAAGGACTACCTGATCTGTCCGTCCATTGTTCGGGGGGGACAACGACACTGACCCTCTCAGATAGGGTCCGCAACTTGTGTGTCCTCCTGGATCCACAGCTGAGTCTTGACCATCATCTCTCAGCTGTGGCCAAGGTGGCCTTTGCCCAGGTTCGCCTGGTTTACCAGTGGCGGCCATATCTGGACCAGGAGGCTCTATGCACAGTCACTCAGGCCCTCATCACCTCCTGTCTTGATTATTGCAATGTGCTCTACATGGGGCTACCCTTGAAGAGTGTTTGAAGACTGCAAATATCCAGAATGCAACTGGACCCATGTAACACCTGCACTGGCTTCCTATTAGTCTCGAGGCACAATTCAAGATGTTGGTTATTACCTATAAAGCCTTACATGGCTCAGGGCCAGACTATTTACAGGACCTCCTCTTGCCGCATACCTCCCAGAGATCACAGAATTGGCCTCCTCCAGGTCCCATCAGGTTGGTGGGGCTGCGGGGGAGGGCCTTCTCTGTTGCTGCCCCGGCTGTTTGGAATCAATTCCCACCTGATGTCCGTACTGCTCCCACCCTACTGATCTTCCATAAGGCCATGAAGAACTGGCTTTGGGGGCAGGCCTGGGGGCCATGGCCAAATCATATGAATGGTATGTATGAATGTTGTCTTGATTGTTCAGTTATGGGTTTTTTAAGGAGAGTTTTATTGTTTTAGGTATTATATTCAACTTCTTTTTATTGTTTTTGTTTGAGTCCTTCAGGATTGGGCGGGATAGAAGTCAAATTAAATGAATGAATGAATGAATGAATGAATGAATACGTACGTACGTATGTACATATATACATACACACACATTGATGTGTGTGTGTACCACATGATTCTTGACAAATGTATCTTTTTCTTTTATGTACACTGAGAGCATATGCACCAAGACAAATTCCTTGTGTGTCCAATCACATGGCCAATAAAATTCTCTTCTCTTCTCTTCTATTCTATACACACACATTGATGGTAATATTGTAAGCTGCCCAAGGTTACCCTGTTGTAAGATGGGTGGCCGATAAATATAATAAATAATAAATAAATGCCTTTGTGGGAGATCATTATAATGTATATTTCTTTTTATCTGTCATTTGGATGAAAAGAAGGGATCATAGCTCAGGATTTAAGTACTTGCACGCTATTAGAACTTGAATATCACATGGAAATTCTCAGAAAATGTCATCCTGATCCTCAGTGTAATGACTCACCTAAAGCTAGAATTGTTTGGCTTAAATAGCATTTGTCTTAATGCCACACTGTAAATGATAAATAAAAAAAACATTCAACAAATTACTTTCCTGTAACTCCTGAGAAGCACTGAAAGCTTAGTCTGGCTAGCAGTCCCTTCTAAAAGGAATAGCTTCTCCTTCATTGCATATATGAACATCTGTTTGGAATTAACATTGGCTGGCTGGCTTGTTTGCTTTTTTTAAGGAGCATTCCCACCAAGGACAGGAGAACAAGAATAAGAATCTTCTTTCCTTTCATAATTGACTGATTGGATTACATGGTTTGCTATGTGTGATTAATATTGATGGGCAGACGCTACTGTGGACAGAGCACAAAATAATTGGATAATACCTTTGTTTCTTTTCTATGAAATATTTCCATTTTAAAAGAAAGTGGTCCAAACAAACATCCGAGTCCAGTTAGCTCCTATGAATCAAGGGGAAATTTTTTCCTCCTCCACTGACCAACAGATAAGCAGAATTATACTGTACTTTTATTGACAATTTAGCAAAGGGTTTCTTCTTTAAAGTTCCATTTAGAATCCTGAAGTTGCTCACATTTTGGTTCACAGCGTTATTATTCAATATTAGTATGCCTTCCGTTACTGTGTGGAATGGCTTTATAATCTTTTTAAAGATTATTTGCAGTGAGACACAGGATAAAAATCTTACCCCCAATGTGCTTTTTCAAGAGGAAGGCTCTGAGTGAAAGTGATAAAAATGCTATTGCAATGCTACAGTTATTAGGGATAATAATAAAAACTGTAATGGAAAAAATATTGCTTAAAATTTAGCATGGTGTATGGACTCAGCCAAACACAAACAGACGTATGTATTGCTAATACATTCTCTGATACTTTAAAACAGAGAGACCATTTTATCCTGGTTTGTGTCCATGTGAGTGTGTTTATATCTACTTTTTAAAAGAGCTTCCACTAGGATGGTGATAGTACTTGAGGAAATAGAATACAAACTTTCTGTCACTTTTATGGGGAGGTAAGGAATGAAGCACTGTAAAAGGTTGATATAGCTCATTTTACTCTTGTAATTTTAAAAAAGGTAGCACCACCACACTTCTGCATTTGCAACCATAGTCCGGTGCTAAGATATGAGGCAAGTCTAGAACTGTAGGGCCAGCAGTGGGCTGCTGTTGTGGTTAGCTCTGGCCCAGCTCCTGCCCCAAGGACTGTGGATGTGGGGAAGACATCCACATGCTGCAGGCCTGTTTTGCCCCCGGTGGAATCTGATGATGAAGGCTCCTCTGACCAAGAAGACATGAGTGACAGGGAGGAGGAGAGTGTGGCAGACAGCTCAGAAGGAGATCAATTATCTAGCTCCTCCTTGGATTCAGAACAAGAGTCAATGATACAGCCACGCATGCGGAGAGCGATGCATAGGCAACAACAACTGAGAGATTATTATCAAAGAAAATGAGGCCACCTGTGGTTGGGTGGGGCCTGTGGGTTTGGCCATTGTGGAGGATTATCTGATCGTTGTGTTTCGTGACTGCTTTACTGACTTGGACCTTTTGTGTGCTGATTTTCCCCCCGCTTTGAAACTAAACCAGGGCAAAGTGTGTTTCACTTTGTGAAAAAAGAAGGACTGTGAATTGCCTCACAGCTGCAAGCTAAGTATCTCAAAACTGATAAAGGACGTGTACAAATTATCAGTTTGTTTGGAGAGAAGTGCTCTTTGCTATCCCAAAAGAGGGCTTGGTTTAAGTGAATTTTCATTATAAAGAACATTGTTTTGAATTTTCAAACGTGTGTGTGTCTGAAATTTGTACCTGTGAATTTTTGGGAGGAGTCTGCCAGAGAGCTCGACAGAACAGCTGCGAGTCAGAATGCTAAATTGTGCTCACCGCCATGGCTCGTAAGTGCTTGCGGGACCAGCGCGATTTTGCTACTGCTTCTGTGCGCCTGTGTTTCAGCATGCGCGGAAGCAAAAAAATCCCCTTACTGAAACATAGTCGCACCTGCAATTCTGTGCGCAATTTTGCTTCCTCCACAGGTGCATCAGCAAAATTGCGTGATCCTGCAAGAACTTATGAGCTGCGGCGGTGAGCGCAATTTAGCGTTCTGGCTCATAGCTGTATAGGGCCTATCTGTAATGCGTAAGTTATGATCCACAGCAGTGTTTTTCTAAATCTGGCAACTTCAAGTATGCTGGCTGGGGAATTTTGGGAGTTGACACACATCTTAAAGTTGCCAAGTTGCCAACACTGGTGAAGAGGGAGGAGACAACACTCTGGGCAAAGACAGCTGATGGAACTGCTGAGAGTAAAGTTCTTATCCCATAGAAACAACTCAGGGATGGGTTCCTCCTGGTTTTGACCAGACGGTCAAATCATTAGCAACCCGCTGGTGACACGGCAATGGCTTCAAGGATCAGGTTTGGGTGGTGCTGGTCTGAGTGTGTCAACATCTTTTTTTTTGGCAATTTTTGCTGATTTTCTCTGTGTTTGGATGGCATTTCTTCTTCTGCTGCTTGAAAAAGAGCCTCCCGCCTGCTCCTGGGTTAATACTAATCTTTATTTCTTTGCCCGGAGCACAGCTGATCAGCTCCTCAGCTGTGTTTCGGGCTAATTCCTGATACTTAGCATGCATGGAAGTGAAATCAGATAAAGGGAACATGCGCGCTATCACGATGCGAAACGGTGGCAAAGGTAAGTGGAACCTGAAGCAACTTCTGTACTGTTCTGCAAAGATTTCTATTCCATAGCATGACATAAAATGCTGATTGGCCATGTTTATTGTTTTATGTTTTAGTGTTTTTTTAATTATTAGATTTGTTTTTACATTGTCTTTGTTATTGTTCTGAGTCGCCCCGAGTCTCCAGAGGGGGGCAGCATACAAATCTAATAAATAATAATAATAATAATAATAATAATAATAATAATAATAATAATAATTGGGTGCACATCTTTTTTGCTATTAAGTTCTTCAAAATGTACCAATCGGTTTCATTAGTTTGCACGTAAACATTTGTATAACATTCCATTTTATATAATGATTCTTAATACAGTGCTACAATAGCATTGTTAAAAGTGAGTCCTTGTCAAAGAACCAAATAAATAAATGCTTAATGGGTTGCCGTAACATTTCTCCTTTTGCATCATTTGATGATTTCTAACTAATTGTAATTAATTGTATCAGAGAAAAACCTTTTTTTTCTCTCAATTTCAAACCTAAATTACTGTAATCAAAGGCAATTTGTACTTTCTGCAATTCATCTGGACCTCCTCTCTGATAGAGAGTGCTAATCTCACAGGGAGTGGTTAACCTGGAATGAAGATGCATCATGCATCATTCTAAATTATATTTTGTTTTACTATGGATTATTAATACTACAATAGTCCCTCTCTATCTCTCTTGCTTTCTTTCTCTCTCTTGCTCTCTCTCTTTCTTTCTCTTGTTTTCTCTCTCTCTTGCTTTATTTCGCTCTTGCTTTCTCTCTCTCTTGCTTTCTCTCTCTCTCTCTTTCTCTCTCTCTTGCTTTCTTTCTCTCTGAGCTTCGCGGCACACCTGACCATGTCTCGCGGCACACTGGTTGAAAAACACTGCTCCAGACTATACAGATTGAGTTCATTAAGTCTTTCCTGATACGTTTTATGCTTAAGACCTTCCATCATTCATATTATATATTTGTATGCCACCAATACGTATGTGACAAAGCAAATAAATAAAAATAAATAATAAATAAAAACATAATTTGCACCAAATCAAAACTAGCAGTGCACAAATGTTATTCAAATATGATTTACTTTATCACTGCAGAAATTCAATCCTTAAATAAAAAGGCTCAGTTAACTTATCTTTAGCATGTGTAGGACGTCAAAAAGAGAAAATACAAAAAAAGAGAGAAGATTTTGTTTTGGTATGGCAATTTCAAAGTACACATGCAAATTAGAGAACTAGTATGCTTTGAGTAAAATACAAGTCATTTTAATGGGGAACAACGAGATCACATTATTTAATGTGTGTGTGAATATTCAATTTACAATAATTTGGTTAAGTTTAATTCACTTTATAGGTTTATGACTTTAGACCTAGGATAACTTTATTGTCACTTTGAATGTACACTAATCGGCATATATTAAAATGATATTTCATTGCATAGAGCTCCCCAAATTGAATTTCCAGATTGAATCAACAAGTTGATTTGCATAATAAAATAAAATTAGATGCCTCCAAATAAAATACTGAAGATGCACAATACTTTTCCTGAGCTGGTGGGAATCTGAATTGAATCAAATCACATATTCAAATTGAATAAATAAGTCATAAGAGGTTTGCCTGATTTACCTAAATGCTGACTTACTCTGCAAGTCAAGGACCTATGATAGATGGACAACCTGGAGTAGCTTAACTCTTCAAAATTCTTAAATGTTATTATTTTCCCACCAGACACAGACCAGGTACAATTGATCAAAAAGAAATATTTTAATAGATTATATTTTTTGAAATAGAACAAATTGGCAATAAATTGGCAATAAAGTTTAAAAAAAAGTGGAGCTAAAACTCCAAAGACATCTTACAATGACGTCTCTTGACTGCAATATTTATTTATTTATTTATTTATTTTGTCCAATACATAATACACATTGAAGAGAAAGATATGTAATAATATAAGTAAAGAAAAGAATAGAAGAAAAGATATAAAAGTATAGGTGAACATATTTGAAAGGAAGAAAAGATAAATGAGATAAGGAGAGGGGATGGAAGGCACACTGGTGCACTTAGGCACGCCCCTTACTGACCTCTAAGGCAGAGGTCCCCAACCGCCGGTCCGCGGACCGGGACCGGGCCATTGGGGTTTTCCAGCCGGTCCGCGGCGCCACTGCCCTCCCGGCAGAGGACATTATGCAGGACAGGGTGGTGCGTCGGGCAGGGCGGGGAGAATCAGGAGGCTCCTTTGGCGGCTGGGGGCTGCCTGGCTTTGTGATTTTGGCTGGGGGGGAGTTAGGAATGTCCTACTTCTCCCCCCCCCCAGCCAAAAACTCAAAGCCTATCTGCTGGATACGGGCGATGAGCGGGACGAGCGGCGCCGAAGCCGGTGGCTGTGGCAGCTGCTGCAAGAGGCTTCCGCGCCGCTCTGTCCCACTCATCGCCCGTATCCAGCAGATAGGCTTTGAGTTTTTGGCTGGGGGGGGGGAGAAGTAGGACCTTCCTAAGTCCCCCCCCCAGCCAAAAACTCAAAGCCTATCTGCTGGATACGGGCGATGAGTGGGACAGAGCGGCGCGGAAGCCTCTTGCAGCAGCTGCCACAGCCACCGGCTTCGGCGCCGCTCGTCCCGCTCATTCCCCGTGTCTGGCAGAAGCTGCTGCCCGAGTGCTCTTGGCTGGCGGGATTCAAAGTGCTGGGGTGGGGGGTGTCCTGACAGCCCCCCCACCCCAGTGCTTTGCCTCCCGCTGGGACACCCCCCACCCCAGCACTTTGAATCCCGCCGGCCAAGAGCACTCGGGCAGCAGCTTCTGCCAGACACGGACAATGAGCGGGACGAGCGGCGCCGAAGCCGGTGGCTGTGGCAGCTGCTGCAAGAGGTTTCCGCACCGCTCATCCCACCCATTGCCCGTATCCAGCAGAAGCTGCTGCCCGAGTGCTCTTGGCCGGTGGGATTCAAAGTGCTGGGGTGGGGGGTGTCCCAGTGGGAGGCGAAGCACTGGGGTGGGGGGGCTGTCGGGACACCCCCCACCCCAGCACTTTGAATCCCGCCAGCCAAGAGCACTCGGGCAGCAGCTTCTGCTGGATACGGGCGATGGGTGGGACGAGCAGCGCGGAAGCCGGTGGCTGTAGCAGCTGCTGCAAGAGGCTTCCGCGCCGCTCTGTCCCACTCATCGCCCGTATCCAGCAGATAGGCTTTGAATTTTTGGCTGGGGGGTGGAGAAGTAGGACCTTCCTACCCCCCCCCCCAGCCAAAATCACAAAGCCAGGCAGCCCCCAGCCGCCAAAGGAGCCTCCTGATTCTCCCCGCCCTGTGGAGAAGTGTGGAGGGCTGCGTCACTAAGCTCCACCCCTCCATAACCCCACCCCCATATGACCAAAGCCCCCCCCCCCCCCGGCCGTGGAAAATTGGTGTAGCTTAAAGCCGGTCCCTGGTGCAAAAAAGGTTGGGGACCTCTGCTCTAAGGAACCTGGAGAGGTCAATCATGGATAGTCTAAGGGAAAAATGTTTGGGGTTAGGGGTTGACACTACTGAGTCAGGTAATGAGTTCCACGCTATGACAACTCGGTTGCTGAAGTCATATTTTTTACAGTCAAGTTTGGAGCGGTTAATATTAAGTTTGAATCTGTTGCATGCTCTTGTGTTGTTGCGATTGAAGCTGAAATAGTCATTGACAGGTAGAACGTTGCAGCATATGCTCTTGTGGGCAATACTTAGATCGTGTTTTAGGCGATGTAGTTCTAAGCTTTCTAGAACTAGGATTGATAGTCTGTTTTCGTAGGGTATTCTGTTTCGAGTGGAGGACTTGGTGTTTTTTTTTAAAGATTCTAGTTCAGTGGTCCCCAAAATTGGCAACTTTAAGACTTGTGGACTTCAATTCAATAGCTGGCTGGAGAATTCTGGCAGTTGAAGTCCACAAGTCTAAAAAGTGGCCAGGTTTGAAGACCTCTCTTCTACTTTATTCCAGATCAATGGAATTCTCCCATCCAAATACTAGCCAGGTATAATCCTGCCTGAATTTTGAGCAAGATAAACCAAGCTCTGCCATATATGGAACTTATTTATGATAGCTACAAGAAATAATTACTTTCCCTGGTCTTTGCTATCTATGTTCTCAAGATAGAGTAAAAATGAATAAAAATGTGCCTCTGCCTAATTATACTTATAAAATATTCTTTTTTGTAACTGCTTTTAGACTTTTCTTACTAATTATTAAGCTATCATTTAGCTTTATAAGTAAATTTAGCTTGAAAAATTCTATTTTTCCTGAAGCAAAATTAAATAACCTCTCTTTTGATCAGGAATAATTGGAAGATTTTTCTGTCATGGAAACCTTCTTGAAGATATTAATAGCACTTAATTCCCCCTTCTCATAGCTCTGTTCTCATAAGTTGAGGGTCATAGGCTAAAAGCACTATTATCTCATGACCCATCTTTCATGAAAGAGGAACTCAGGGAATGGAAAAGTGACATGCAGAGAAAACCTATTATGTCTTTGGGGGATCCTATGGACCCAGAATTAGTTAATTAATCTAAACTTTGAGAAACATTAAAACAGTCCTTTTCTTTAAAAAGGTTAACCTCTTATTTCCCCCACTTCTAATAAACTAGTATAATCAGAGGTGGGTTCCTACCAGTTTGGACCAGTTCTATAGAGCCGTTAGTAACCTGGCGGCCTGGGTCGCTGGAACATGCACTGACCCAGGCCTGCCACACCTCTGAGCTGGTTCTCTCTGTGGCACCATAGGCGGTGCCATCTTGTTTTTTTGCTTCTGCACATGCGGCAGTAGCAGAATCCAGAAGTCCCCACTGAGTATAATGGTATGTGGGATTGATCTTGGGGATAAGAGGAACTGTCACAGATGAAATAACCATCATGTAAGAAATATCTCAATCTGTAGAAGCAGAAGTGTGGTGAGAAGCACATCAGAAGGGCCTCTCTGTACTTTTCCAGAGAGAGTAAAAGGAAAAGAGAGAAAGAATACTTTCAGACTGATAAGATTTTTGTTAATGTAACCCCACAATAAAGATAAAGTTAGCTTAGCTTGTGCTGCTGAACTACCTTCAAGGGCTAACATTTTGGAAGATGTGTAAGTGTGGTGGGTTCTTCTTCTTCTTCTTCTTCTTCTTCTTCTTCTGGAAGTGAATTCCATAAACCAACGACCCTTTGGGTGAAGAAATATTTACCTTGATTTGTCCTCACTTTCTTACCTATGAGCTTTAGGGAGTGCCCCCTTGACCTAGAAACAATTGTTCTCTATCCACCTTTTCTATCCCATGCATGATTTTATACACTTTGATCAAGTCACCCCTTAAACGCTGTCTTTCAAGGCTGAAGAGACCAAGGCGTTGCAACTTGGTATCATAAGGGAGGTGCTCCATTTCCTTTATCATTCTTGTTGCCCTTTTTTGCACTAGTTAGTTAGTTGGTTGGTTGGTTGGTTGGTTGGTTGGTTGGTTAGTTAGTTAGTTAGTTAGTTAGTTTATTTATCACAAACCATTGTAAGCTTTAGAAAACATCTTAAAAGAAGGGAATGGTAACCATTTCCAAGTTGCTAAGAAAACTACACAAGAAAACTAAACTCTTGACTCCAGAGAGAACTTACCTTATCTACTTGGGTCTTGTACAGTTTGTAATTGAAGGTAAAGGCACTTTTAAAGAGTAGTAGCAAAAGTTTATTGGCAAGGCAATTAACTTTTCATGCCTCATTTATCCTTTGACTCCAGCACTAAGCTTTAACATTGTGGCTGCAAGCCGACTGTTTTTGAGGCAGATGCCAGTTTTATTAGTACCATTACCTACTCCCCTAAGACATATCAGAAAGTTATTATACACCAGGAAAAAGGCAAGTTTTTACAGTGACAGAAATGCCACAACTTCAATGTTCTCATTTCAGGATGACATGAAAAAAGGCCCTCAGTTCTAAAAGCTTGGGAAATACAGAGCTTTCAGAAAACAAAAACAATGCCTTGCATTGATAGTGCTCCAAAATATTAAACAGGTTTTCAAGGAGGGATTTAAGCATTTTGTTCCCTTGGTAAGTTAGAAAAATAGGATTCTGTAGCCATAGCCTGATGTCCTTGTTTCATTGTCATTTCATTGTTTTTTCTAGGCTCCTGTCTCTACTGCTCAAACTGTACCACTTAATAGAAGTATTTGTTTAATATGACTGACATTTTCTTTTTATTTATGGGGATATATGGTTTGGCCTTTGGGAACTGGAGGAGATGTGGTGGAGTCACAATTGTTTGGCCTAATTTTGAAAGGAGAGACTTCTGGATCCACATTCTGTAAAAGACCTTGGAATACTAATATCGAATGACCTAAGTGCTAAAGCCCACTGCAACAATATCGCCAAAAAAGCCTCTAGAGTTGTTAACCTGATCCTACGCAGCTTCTGCTCAGGCAATCTCACTCTACTCACAAGAGCCTACAAAACTTTTGCCAGACCCATCCTAGACTACTGCTCATCTGTCTGGAACCCATACCACATATCAGACATCAACACCCTTGAAAATGTCCAAAGATATTTCACCAGAAGAGCCCTTCACTCCTCCACTCAAAACAGAATATCCTACGAAAATAGACTAACAATCCTGGGCCTTGAAAGCCTAGAACTACGGCACCTAAAACACGATTTGAGTATTGCCCACAAGATCATATGCTGCAATGTCCTACAATAACACAAGAGCACGCAACAGATTCAAACTTAATACGAACCACACCAAACTTGACTGTAAAAAATATGATTTCAACAATCGAGTTATCGAAGCGTGGAACTCATTACCAGACTCAATTGTGTCAACCCCTAACCCCCCAACACTTCTCCCTTAGACTCTCCACGATTGACCTCTCCAGGTTCCTAAGAGGCCAGTAAGGGGCGTACATAAGTGCACTGGAGTGCCTTTCGTCCCCTGTCCAATTGTCTTCCCTTTCTTTCACTTATCATATATATTCTCTTCCTTTCATTTATCCTCTCCTCTAAGTTCACTTTCACCCTCTTTTATATTATCACATGTCTATTTTTCTTCCTATGTATTTGTGTATTGGACAAATGAATGAATAAATAAATAAATATTATTATTAATAATAGTAATTTGTTAGATTTGTATGCCGCCCTTCTCCGAAGACTATAGAAAGTCTTATAGGCTTGAGACACCTATTTTCAGATTTTTTTCCAACCACCGTCCCTCATGCTTCTGAAAATCACAATTTTTTCCATTTCGTTCTTCTGAGGTAATTTTTGGGAGGAGAGTTCATAGAACTGGGGTGCTGTGTGGCTCACCAGCTACAGGTTTTCCACCCCTGTTTTATATGGCAATACAACAATGTCTCAGTTCCTTCTTTGCTTCATGCAATATACTTCATGCGATCATTATTTGGGAAGCAGCTAGTTTATCATTAAAGCCAGCTCCTAGCTCTGTAAAGCCAATCAACACATCTCTGAATGATGGTTGTCTAGTCTCTGCTTGAATGCGCCCAGCAAAGAAAAGTCCATCATCTATTTTGGTAATTGCTTCTGCTGTCAATTTTTTGTTAGCATCAGCTGGAAACCGATTTCCAATGGACCCGTCTATCACTTATCTGCTGGGATGATTTAACGGAAGCAACAACAACTGGTCTCAACTATATTCTATACGACATAAAACAAGTTATCCTTTTTGTGTATTTGTTCAGTGGCCTCATTCATCCTCGTATTTTATCCAGGTTAAATAATACTATCGCCTCCACTCTCTTTTTATTCTGTAAGACTACAGTAGTTTCTAGTCCCCTGTTCATCCTTGCCACCCTATTCTGAACATGTTTTATTTGCCTGGATTTTGCTTACAGTACAGTGCCTAAATCTGGACACAGTAAGCAAACTATGCTTCTGAGCTGTGCACAATGATGATGAACAATTACTTCCCGTGATTAGGAAAATGACGCCTCTGTTGATATAGCCTAACATTGCCTTTCTCTTATTTGGAGCCATCTCACACAATTGACTCATATTCACTTTGTAATTTATTAGTGTTCAAGATCTTTTTCCTAAGTCCTGTTGCCAGGCAAGCTACAAGACATAGTGGTTCTGAAACTACATTTGCGGTTTTGTGTGTGTGTCCTTGAGTGAAAAACATTCTATTTGTACCTGTTAAATTTCATTATATTAGCCCACTACTCTAATCTTTCAAAATCAGTTTGAATTTTATTTCTGCCTTCTAGGAAGTTAATGATCCCAAACAATTCTGTATCATCTACAAATATGATTAGCATTCCTCCTCCACCTTATTTTTTTTACTAATAAAAATGTGGAAAACTAGAAGACCTAGAATGGAAGCTTATCCCCACCACCCATCTCAGAACCTCCCTCCCGTTTTATAAAGACTATGGATGAATTTGTCTATGGGGATTCTCAGTCCTACAGGTCATGGTTCTCCCAAAGATACTTTTTTCAAGAGGCAACTGGACTTTCTGGTTTTTCTTTGACAGTGGGGAAATGAAACAACCATTTCATAAATGAATGGCACAACATAGGAGAACAAACACACCAGGACTAGATTCAGCAGTCCACCTGCATTTAAAAGACACAGGCCATTTTTTAAAAGAGAACAAAGTCCATATTTGGGGTATGTTCTGTCTAAGCGAGGAGGCCCCCCAAGAAATAGGTCCACACAGAATAGAATAGAATAGAATAGAATAGACCAAGTGTGATTGGACACAAGGAATTTGTCTTTGGTGCATATGCTCTCAGTGTACATAAAAGAGCACCCAGATTATACAAATTTGAAGCATATATTGTCTAATAATTAATAGCAGAACAAATAACTGTAAATATATTTCAGCGAAAGCAGGAAATTAGTCCATGGCAATTATCAGCTGGTAATTACAGTCTCAGCTCGAAAGCCAAGAGTCCTCAAATATTTTTCTTTGATCCAGTTTTTTAATGATCATGACTCATGATGCCTTGGCAGGAAGCCCTGATAGACAAATTGCAGCTTCTTTTGCAATTTCACAAAAATAGTTCACAATCATGATCATCTCAGCCATGTCCCATTGTTGAATGTTGACGTCCACAATAGCTCGTCACGAGACACAGCCTCATATAGCCAAAAGGCATGGCCAAGTGTTCTATAGAGCTATTCACACATAGATCTCTTCTTCCTCAAACATTCCTGTCTGTTAATACGTCTGCGCACCCTTGTATTGAGAAGGAACTCCTCCTCTTCTCCTGAGTCTACTCATGGGCATCCCTGGAGATGCAATAGGCCCTGGTTTGTTTTCAGCCTCTGACTCCACCTGACCTCCTCACTACACTGGCCTGGGATACCAAAACACACCCGTCTCTCGATCCTCAGAATCCACGATCAGCTGAGCAGGACCTGGGCGGGCCACAACAGGATATAGAGGATTGCTGGTTTGAAAGAGGAGCTAAAGAGGCCATTTATGTCAAAATTGAACAGCTCTCTCTCAACAGAGAGGAAAGGATATGACATCATCTATCTCCAATCTACAACACAGTTCTTTCAACATGTTCCAAGACTCCACACCCATTTGCACCACTCAGATTATCCTAATGACCCAGATAAACCTCCAGGTGACCTTAATGACTGGTTAAAACAATGCAAATGACCAACTGTCTGCAAGGAGTATAAATCCTTCCATTCCCCACCATCCACTCAGAGAGGAAGAAGCTTCTTAATTTAATTTAATTTATTAAATTTATAAACTTCCCAACTCCTTCCGGACTCTGGGCAGTGTACAATAATAAAAACAATATAAACCCCTAAATAAAACATTCATTACTTCTAGGCTGGAGCTAGATTGTAGCCAGATTTTCAGGGCCTTCTGGAAGGCCAGGAGGGTGGGGACAGAGTGGATCTCCCAGGGTAGTTGGTGCCAGAGAGCCGGTGCCACCACAGAGAAGGCCCTCCCACATGGCCCCTCCAGTCAGCATTGTTTGGCCGACGGGAGCTGGAAAAGGCCAACTGTATGGGCTCTAATTGGTCACTGGGATGTATGAGGCAGAAGATGATGCCGCAAATAGTCTAGCCTTCTTGCATGACAAGCAAAACATCTTCAAAGAAAATCCAGTTCCCTCTTGAAAAAAAAACACCTTTGGGACTATTGATGAACTTGCTTTGAAAATAGTTTTTAAGTCAGATACAGTGTGTTTATAGTTGAACTTCTCAAACCACATTTATTTAACCTGCTGATCAAAATGTCACAAGAGATTATTAGAGGTTTTGCTGACATCAAGATATATAATATCCATAACATACTGAAAAACTTATCAAATTAAAAAAAAATGAGATAAAGATAGTCTGGCAAGATTTGCTCTGGATAAAATCCTTGCTGATTACCGGCAATTATTCCATTTCCCCCCCCATAAATATTTACTTTGTTTTCCAAAGATACAAAATTATTACATTAGGATTTCCTTCCTCTCACAACTAACAACCAAAGAAGTGACGTTAGTTCCCATTCTTAGGGAGTTTTATTCCCATCCTCTCCCAGTCTGAAAGTAGGCATTGAATAAGAAAATGCTTCCTTCAAATGTAAACTTGTTACAATATTGTGCAAATAGTGGGGGTTTTTCATCACAACACTGCATAACTTAATTTGCTAACTCTCTATCTTTGTAAAATATGTAACGTTGCCCATGTATTTGAGCCAAAGCTTCAGAATAGATTTACTTCCACGCTGAAGTTATAAGATCACTGACATTCAGTTTTGGTTGCCACGATGCAAAAAGCATGTTGATACTCTGGAACAGAGATGGCGAACCTATGGCACGGGTGCCACAAGTGGCATGCGGAGCTATATCTGCTGGCACGTGAGCCATTGCCCTCAGGTTTCTTTACAGCTGGAAATTTGTGCGTGTGTTGGCCAGCTAATTTTTGGCTCACACAGAGGCTCTGGGAGGGCGTTTTGGCTTCCAAAGAGCCTCTGGGTGGATAGGGGAGGGTTTTTTTTTACCCTTTCCCAGCTCCAGGGAAGCCTTTGGAGCTTGTGTAGGGTGAAACAAGAGCCTACTGGGCCCACCAGAAGTTGGAAAACAGGCTATTTCTGGTTTCCAGAGGGTCTCAGGGAGGTGGGGAATGCTCTTTTCGCACTCCCTAGGCATTGAATTATGGGTATGGGCACTCCCGCATGTGCGATAGCATGCATGCATGCTCTTTCGGCACCTGAGGAAAAAAAGTTTCACCATCACTGCTCTAGAAAGTATGCAGAGAGGAGCAACAAAGACTATTAGGGGATTGGAGGCTAAAACATATAAACATAGAAGTCTGACGGCAGAAAAAGACCTCATGGTCCATCTAGTCTGCCCTTATACTATTTTTTGTATTTTATCTTAGGATGGATATATGTTTATCGCAGGCATGTTTAAATTCAATTACTGTGGATTTATCTACCACGTCTGCTGGAAATTTGCTCCAAGGATTTACTACTCTTTCAGTAAAATAATATTTTCTCATGTTGCTTTTGATCTTTCCCCCAACTAACTTCAGATTGTGTCCCCTTGTTCATTTTCCTATTAAAGACACTTCCCTCCTGGACCTTATTTAACCCTTTAACATATTTAAATGTTTCGATCATGTTCCCCCTTTTTCTTCTGTCCTCCAGACTAGATTGAGTTCATTAAGTCTTTCCTGATACGTTTTATGCTTAAGACCTTCCACCATTCTTGTAGCCCGTCTTTGGACCCGTTCAATTTTGTCAATATCTTTTTGTAGGTGAGGTCTCCAGAATGGTTGCAGGTACTGGTTATGTCTAGTTTAATGAAAAGAAGGACTAAGGGAGACATGTTAGCAGTGTTCCAATATCTTAAGGGTTGCCGATAAGAAGAGGGAGCCAAGCTATTCTCCAAAGCACCTGAGGGTAGAACAAGAAGCAATGGGTGGAAGCTGAACAAGGAGAGAAGCAACTTAGAACTAAGGAGAAATTTTCTGACAGTGAGTAGAATTAATCAGTGGAACAGCTTGCATCTAGAAGTTGTGAGTGCTACAACACTGGAAGTTTTAAAGAAGATGTTGGATAACTATTTGTCTGAAGTAGTGTAGGATTTCCTGCCTAAGCAGGGGGTTGGACTAGAAGACCTCCAAGGTCCCTTCCAACTCTCTTACTCTATTCTATGTATTAACTGTCACCACCTTTTATTTTTTTTTAGTCCCATCTCCCATCAATGAGGAAAATATTATATTAAACCAGTGCTGGAAGTTTTGTCTTTAATATGGAAATCCAACATCTCTCGAGCTGTTTTGCAATCTGTGGTGTGCAAACCAGAAAGCTTGTGATATATATTTTTCTGCAGACTTAGTGACATGACAGCACTTATCCCTCATCTGCAAATTCAAAGGTACTTAACATTCACCTCTCACCCTTGTTAGCAGACTTGTGTTCTAACAGCATCATGCATCCAGAGTTTCAATGGTTGCGGAAGAGCTCTTGTGCCGTGCTCGTGGGTGCTCTGCTTGTTACGAGGCAAATGAGAGGCTCTGAGAAGTTTTGAAAAAGTTTTTACTTGATAAACAGCGAAGGAAGCAAGTCAACAATATCAATTCTGAGCAGGCATCGCGAAAACAATAGCTGCGAGGGGCCAATTAACAGAAAGCGATTGGCAAAGCAGGCAGAGGCGCGATAAGCCTGGTTTCTTTGCAGCTGGAAATTCAATTAAGTAGGTTTGGAGGTGGTTTTTCCATTTCAGGCAACTGTTTTCTAGATTGGGGATTATTCACAGCAATGTTTTCTCAGGCAGGCACGGAAGATCATACAGTTTTAAGTGGGTATTGCTCAACCTTTGCAAGGTTGGTTGGGAAATTCTGGCAGTTAAGGTACACCCCTCTTAAATTTGCCAGGGTTGAGAAATAATAGCTAGTTTTCCTTATCTGAACACGGACTGACCTTGGCTCTGTTCCAAATGTCACTTTACACCTTTGAACTACACCCTGCAGTAGCAAACAGTATATCATTATAGTCTGACAATAAGTCATAAAGTTATGATTAAAATGAGAGTAGGCGTCTGATTTCCAGCTTTTTAATGTTTTTTACTTTTATTTTATTTTTTGCTTGAGCGGGGGGGGGAAGAACACAGAGGAGGAGGAGAGATAGAGAGAGGAGAGAGAAAAGGAGGAAGAGAGAGAGAGAGGAGAGAGAGAGAAGGAGGAAGAGAGAGAGTGAGGAGAGAGAAGGAGGAAGAGAGAGAGAGGAGAGAGAGAGAAGGAGGAAGAGAGATAGAGAGGAGAGAGAAAAGGAGGAAGAGAGAGAGAGAGTGACGAGAGAGAGGAGGAAGAGAGATAGAGAGAGGAGAGAGAAAAGGAGGAAGAGAGAGAGTGAGGAGAGAGAGAGAAGGAGGAAGAGAGATAGAGAGAGGAGAGAGAAAAGGAGGAAGAGAGAGAGAGTGAGGAGAGAGAGAGAAGGAGGAAGAGAGATAGAGAGAGGAGAGAGAAAAGGAGGAAGAGAGAGAGTGAAAGTAGAGAAGGAGGAAGAGAGAGAGAAGGAGGAAGAAAGAAGAGAGAGTTGAGAAAAGGGTATGTTCTATCACAGTCGTATCTTTCTGGAATTCTTCTTTATCATTAGAACAATAAATTAAAATGAAATAATTAACATTATTGCTACGAATCAACTTTATTCTACCACCACCACCACCACCACCACCCTGCTCCCAACAGTAGAGTTTGACCTCTGCTTACATTTGTTCTGTCCTAGAATGAAAACAGGATATAATGGTCTAAGAATATGTGGATGGAATAGGAGACATTTCTTTAAGTACTATAAGACACAGGATGCTTCTATATTTCTGACATAGCAAAAAAAGAGAGAACAACTAGACAAAAGTTGTTCCTAATTAGCAAAACAAGAGAGAACAGCTAGACAAAAGGGCTATTTATAAAGCAACACATTTGCTCCATCTGATCTAATTGTATCCGAACAATGCAATGATAGGTTGGTTAAATCTGATGTCCCTTGTTTAAATAATTGGATGACCAAACGGCTGCGTCATATCCTTACAATGAATCTATTTGCCCTATACATGAAATACAGGTTGGCATTTGACTTACCCAGTAAATATGTGCCAGATGAAAGAAAAATCAGTAGCCAGCTGGTGCTTTGCTTTGGTGACTGTGTTTTAGCTACTATTCCAATAGTTACAGGACCAGTAGCAGGGCGTGGGCTGCTGCCCGGATGGGAGGGGTAGCAAAAATGGAGCTCCACCACAGAGCACCCAATTTGCACTGAAAGATGTTGAAAGAAAATGCAGGGCGTCCTGTATAAACCACACCCACAGCGTGGTAGTAAAAAAATTGGTAGCCCTTCATTGACCAGTAGATGCTGTGTATGTACTGTATACCTGTTTCCAGAGGTGGGTTTCATCAGGTTCTGACCAGTTCTGAAGAACTGGTAGTGGAAATTTTGAGTAGTTGGGAGAACTGGTAAATACCACTTCTGATTGGCCCTGCCCCCATCTATTCCCTGCCTGCCGAGTGCCAGCTGATTGGATGGGAATGGAGATTTTACTGTATCCTTCCCCTGCCATGCCCACCAAGCCATGCCCATAGAACCAGTAGTAAAAAAAAAAAAATTGAATCCCACCATTGCCTGTTTCCCACTTTCAGCCCTTTATATTTGCAATTAGGGGAAGTAAAAACAAAACAAAACCAGCAGGGACACGATTGATAAGATGAATTAACCTGAAACAATGTCACACTAAGAGTTCCAGTTGCTTACCCTATCAAGTGATTACTACCCACAGAAATGAAAGCTACCCTATAGCACACAGGGGTTTCTTAGATGTTAGAATTAAAGTTGGAAACAAAAGAAATGCCAAAGAGAGAATTGCACATATTCTCTTCCTCTCTCTGTATGTCTGTGTCTCTGTGTTTATAAGTACAGTGGTACTTACGAACTTAATTCATTCCGTGACCAGGTTAAGTAGAAAAGTTTGTAAGAAGAAGCAATTTTTCCCATAGGAATCAATGTAAAAGCAAATAATGTGTGCGATTGGGGAAACCACAGGGAGGGTGGAGGCCCTGTTTCCTCCCAGGAGATTCCTAGAGTGGCCCCATGGAGGCTTCTCCCCGCCTTTTCCGGCCCTGTTTCCTCCCAGGAGATTCCTAGAGAGGCCCCACAGAGGCTTGTCTCTGCCTTTTCTGGTTACAGTTTAGGAGGCTCAAATTTGTAAGTGGAAAATGTTTCTTGAGAAGAGGCTAAAATATCTTGAACACCCGGTTTTTATGTAGAAAAGTTCATAAGTAGAGGCGTTTGTTGGGAGAGGTACCACTGTATTCTAAATAAAATGATGACTTAATAAAGCCTTCCTACTTTTCATGTCCTTGCCACATATTGGATGATGATTGCTATTGTCCTCAGCTTGAAGGGGCATAGCTGGCTGAGACTGATGACATAGCAACCTTGTTTGAAAGCCTAGCTTCACAATTATGAAGTCATAGAATCCTAAAATTGGAAGGCACCACTGAATCATGTCTTTATCTCTATCTGAAGGTATCCAGTGCTCAATCGTGTCTCTGGATCCTTGGTTCCACAGTCATTGTGCCTTTACGGATAGAAAGCTTTTTGGACCATTGAGTTGGGATGTGTCTTCCTGTAACTGAAACCCTTGAATACTTTATTTCCTTGAATAAAGAAACAGCCTGAATAAAACAGATGTGCTGAATTGTACAAGGAGAGAGGAAAACTCCCCTCCCTCTTTTAAAATATTTAACATTCTCCCTATGCCCTGAATAAAAGTATGTGGAATATATACATCAGTTTGGTTCAAACTTGGCAATTTTAAGATGTCTGGAATTCAATTCTCAGACTTCCCCAGCCAGCATGCTTTACATATTTTTATATGAATATTTTAATAGGGTAGCTTTTCAAGAAATAAAGCAATTGTAAAGAAAAGCAACGTAAGCTTAAGCAGATATAGATGTTGAAGTGAAATATCCCAAAGTTAAATAGGAGAGCATATACATTTTCTAAGACCTAGATCCTGGCAGTTTATGATGGATCTCGAGAGGACAAGGAATCTTTCTTAAGATGTCCATGTCATTATATGGCATGTCTCTTTTACAGGCAGATGCCTCTGCTGCTGATGCCTAAAGGCAATGCAATCCTAGGCTGCATCAACAGAGAGATAGCATCAAGATAATGGAAGTATAGTGGTACCTCTACTTACGAACTTAATTCGTTCCATGACCAGGTTCTTAAGTAGAAAAGTTTGTAAGAAGAAGCAATTTTCCCCATAGGAATCCATGTAAAAGCAAATAATGCATGCGATTGGGGAACCCACAGGGAGAGTGGAGGCCCTGTTTCCTCCCAGGAGAGTCCTAGAGTGGCCCCACAGAGGCTTCTCCCCGCCTTTTCCGTCCATTTCCTCCCAGGTGATTCCTAGAGAGGCCCCACGGAGGCTTCTCCCTGCCTTTTCTGGCCCTGTTTCTTCCCAGGAGATTCCTAGAGTGGCCCCACAGAGGCTTCTCCCCGCCTTTTCTGGCCCTGTTTCTTCCCAGGAGATTCCTAGAGAGGCCCCACGGAGTCTTCTCCCTGCCTTTTCTGGCCCTGTTTCTTCCCAGGTGATTCCTAGAGAGGCCCCACGGAGGCTTCTCCCTGCCTTTTCTGGCCCTGTTTCTTCCCAGGAGATTCCTAGAGAGGCCCCACGGAGTCTTCTCCCCGCTTTTTCCATCCGTTTCCTCCCAGGAGATTCCTAGAGAGGCCCAACAGACTCTTCTCCCTGCCTTTTCTGGCCCTGTTTCTTCCCAGGTGATTCCTAGAGAGGCCCCACGGAGGCTTCGCCCTGCCTTTTCCGATTACAGTTTTGGAGGCTCGGGTTTGTAAGTGGAAAATGGTTCTTGAGAAGAGGCAAAAAAATCTTGAACACCCGGTTCTTATCTAGAAAAGTTCGTAAGTAGAGGCGTTCGTAGGTAGAGGTACCACTGTAAATTGTAAAGGATGCTGCAACGGTAGCAAAAATTGAGCTGTGCACGCAGCTTCAGGTGTCTTGCATGCGCGCACGTCTTCTACCCACCTTGGAAGGATGGAAGGCTGAGTCAACCTTGAACTGGTAGTGAGATTTGAACTGCTGAACTACAGCTAGCAGTTTGCTAAAGTAGTCTGCAGTGCTGCAATCTAATCATCGTGCCACCTCTGCATTCTTCCTTCCCCCAGAAGGAAATCTGAATTAGTGTATTAGCTATGGTAACCAAAAATCAAAAGTGTGTGGTAGCATTTTTTCAGATTAACATATTTTCTTAAAATGCATAAGCTTTTTTGACCAATAGCTCACTTCATAATGAAATGTAGTTGTTGGGGGAGGGGAATAGGAGACTTAAGATTGGCCTAAGGGTGGTTTGCAGGTGCAGGTTACAAATATATTTGAATTGTGTTAAAATTGATTGAGTTATAAAGACTTTCTGAGATAGCCTGAAACGTTTTGATGTATGTACGTTTGGCAGTTTCTGACTCTCTGTTGTTAGTAGAGTTTCTTTGTTTTAAAGGACAGCTTTGAAATCAGTCACTGAGTGTCTTGGGAGATTAAAATGCTCAGATATTACTTTGGCCTTCTTTTGACTCCTGCTCTCAAATGTATGTCCATTAATTCTTTTGTTTAAAGTCTGATTGTTGGTCTGACATTGAATCCAGAGGGGCATTGTTAGCAGATGGTGACACAGCCTGCATTGAAAAAAAAGCATGTGAAGAAGCTTCTAATGCTGTGTGTGATTTTCCCCATTGACCCGGTTGTGGAAGAGAACCATAATTTGCTTAACTGTGTTTTGCAAAATGAGTCATAACTGGTTACTAAATCAAGTTTAAATAAATCACATCACGAATTGGCACATATTGTGAGTCTAGCTAGGACCTCTATCAGCAGATCCTCATGTAGAACAAAGTCAGCTGCTCATATTGCCACATACTTTGCATATTTCCTGGAAATAATACAAGAACCTGCGATACACCCTTTGTTATTATCTAAACAGAGAATCGAGAAGATTGGAAATTGCCTTCTGAGCTGGGGCTTCAGTCTACACTTCCCTAAGCTATTAGCTTTAAGAGTAAAATGGTTGTGATGTAATAGAAAAGACAAATGAGCATATTCTTTTCTCAGAACAGAGATAAAATAATAGAAGAAACAAAAACACTGCAGGCTTTCTTGACTTCATCTGGGACAAAAGAGATGTCATTATAATTTATTGTAAAAAAAAAAGTCATCTAATACAATGATTGTTCCCTTTCTTACTTGAAACAGTTTCATTTTATTTAGCATGACAATTGCTTTAGTGTGCCAAAGGCCTATAAAAATAATAGTTTCATTCGAGAATTTAATCACAGTTATCTCTGCTTATCAGAGATATCATTTATCACCACCTGGCATTTGTTAAACCTCTCTTCTTCGTAAGGCTTTCAATGTTTTAACAATATGAGTCACAATTTTGGAAGCAAATAAATTCGATTACAGATCATCGGATGTAGCAGACTCTTATAATAGAAAGGTTTCTGAATCCTACTGAAGATGCATTACTAAAAAGAACAGCCTAATATTTTAAAATAGACATCAGCAATAGAGAAATAGAGGGTGTTTAAATATGGTAAAACCTGCTGGGAAAAAAAGACAAAGCACAATACAGATTTGGCTCCATCTGAAATGCTGGAAAATGTACATCCATCAGCTATCACTTGGAGAGATAGCACAGCTTTGGTATGTAATAATTTTAATAACTTATTAAAATACTTTAAGTTCCTTTATTTGTCTAAAAACCAGCTATTGAAGTTCTTGTTGAATCAATGTTCTATATTTCTTGTTAATATCAGGTTGAGGACTTATTGCACGTTTTAAAATTGTCTCCAATGGCCCAGCCACACAAAATGAACTGATTAAAATAATGGAACCAAATAATACACTACAAAATAATGACCTCATAAAGTACATACAGTGGTCCCTTGACTTTCGGGGGGATACGTTCCAAGACTGCCTGCAAAAGTCAAATTTCTGTGAAGTACAGACGCTCCCTTCCTTCCTTCCTTTTTAAATTTTTTTATTTTATTTATTTATTTTGTCCAATACACAATAATACACAATGAGGATATAGTAGAGAAGATATATAAGATATAGGAGAGACTATAGGACAGGGGACGGAAGGCACTCTAGTGCACTTATTTACGCCCCTTACTGACCTCTTAGGAATCTGGAGAGGTCAACCAGGGATAGTCTAAGAGTAAAATGTTTGGGGTTAGGGGATGATAGTACGGAGTCCGGTAGTAAATTCCATGCTTTGACAATTTGATTGCTAAAGTGGGGATTATCTGTGATAATTTGTTTATTCAGTTTGAATTTGAAGTTCTGATTCTTTTTGCTGATGTGTAGGACAGAGCATTTGCTGGTTGAGATTTGGAGTTGCCATGTGTTGGACCAGTCAGAAACCGAGTCTAGGTCTTTTTGTAGAGTAGTTGTGTTATCAGTGTTATTGAAGAGTTTTACATCATATGAAAAAAGAACACAGTTGCTTGTGATGAGATCACAAAGGTCATTGATTAGAGAATGAAGAGTGTAGGTTCCAGGACACTACCTTGGGGGACACCGCTTTTAACAGGGACAGGTGTGGATATGGAGCTTCCTATTTTGACCACTTGTTGCCTGTTAGACAGGAATGCAGTAATCCAGCTGTGGAGGGATTCTGAGATGCAATAGGATTTGCGTTTTAGAAGTAGTTTGTCATGGACCACTGAATCAAAGGCTTTGGAGAAGTCGATATAAATTGCATGTATAGATTTTCGTTGATCAAGATGAGTTGTCCATATGTTTTTGCAGTGAAGGAGCTGTAGATTGCAGGATAGTTTTTTTTCTGAATCCAAATTGTTTGTTAGAGAGCAGATTATTAGTTTCTAGGTGGAGAGTAATTGATTGGTTTATAACTGATTCCATAACTTTACATGGGATGCAGCATAGTGATGTTGGTCTGTAGCTATCGACAAGAGAGGGGTCTCCTTTTTTGAAGACAGGGATGACCATTGCTTTTGACCATATCATAGAAGTCTGATGGCAGAAAAAGACCTCATGGTCCATCTAGTCTGCCCTTATACTATTTTCTGTATTTTATCTTAGGATGGATATATGTTTATCCCAGGCATGTTTAAATTCAGTTACTGTGGATTTATCTACCACGTTAACTGAATTTAAACATGCCTGGGATAAACATATATCCATATATCTTAGGAAGTGTGATGGTACTGAAGGATTTTTTGAAAATTATGCTTAGTGGGTCCAGCTATAGCAGAAGAGAGCTTTTTTAGGAAGTATGCACATAGACTATCTGGTCCAACTGATAGGGAAGGACAGGCTGAGGACTTATTGCACATTTAAAAGTTGTCTCCAATGGCCCAGCCACACAAAATGAACTGATTAAAATAATGGAACCAAATAATACGCTACAAAATCATGACCTCATAAAGTACATACAGTGGTCCCTTGACTTTTGCGGGGGATACGTTCCAAGACTACCCGCAAAAGTCAAATTTTCGTGGAGATGCTCCCTTCCTTCCTTCCTTCCTTCCTTCCTTCCTTCCTTCCTTCCTTCCTTCCACCCCCTCACTCCTCCATTCCTGGTTTTACTTATCCCCAGAACCCGCAGGGGCAATGGGGTGGCAAGCTGGGGGCTTTGCTGCACTCGCTGCCGGTGTCTCCCATGGCGGCAGCAGCACCAGTGCTCAGGGTCAGGGCAGGGGAAGGGGAAGCTCAAGGCAAGAGTGATCCAGGCCAGGACACGAAGCCGGGATTCCATACCAGTCAGCTGGGAGGTTGGACGCTACCACTAAGGGAGATGGCTTAGGTGGGTGGAGGAAGAAGAAATGGTGAAGTGGGGGGGCAGTAAGCGACAGCGGTAGAAACACTATTTAAAAAGAGGCTTCAAGTGGAGCATACCAATGCTCTGAAAATTAAAGGAGAGGGATCGGGAGGCTGGGGCAGAAGCAGAGCTTTTATTTAAAGAAGCAGGACAACTGGGGTGGGGAGGGGATGAGGCGAGTTAAAATGCACAGTACTGTACATCGGGCGGCCACGGGAAAACCCGTGGTGTTTAAAAAACTCGCAGAGTATTTTTTCCATTAATATTTTTTGAAAACCCGTGGTATAGCCTTTCCGCAAAAGTTGGACCCGCGAAAATCAAGGGACCACTGTATTTTCCTTTTTACCTGAGCCTCTCTTTACCTGTGCCTCTTAACCAGGGGTGAAATGCTTCCGGCTTGTTTGTGCCTATCGGTTGTCGGAGAGTCGGTCACGAAGCATGAGGCTCCGCCCACCTGCCTGAATGCTGCAATTTGTGTTCTTTTACCCTCTGTGCATGCACAAAGCATTCTGTGCATGCGCAGAGATAAAAGAACCCAAATGGTGGTGTCCAGGTGGGTGGGCGGAGCCTTGCGCTCCCTTTGCAACCAGCTTTCTGACGACCAACAGACACGAACGAACCGCGAGCATTTCACCCCTGCCCTTAACCTGACCACATATCCCAAAGAGAATTATGTTTGTGAAGAAATGCCTGGCTGGCAGCGTAAACCACCGGCTGAAATTACCTTCGGAGCCCAGGAGACACTGCCGGCAGCTTCCTGAGCTCCGTACTTCCGGGTTCCTTGGAACCCGGAAGTTTGGTTTCTGGCAGCGCGCCAAGGCGGCGTGCTGCCTGCTGGGAGCAGGGGGAGGTCCTGGATCGCCCTATTTAAGGGTGATCCGGACTGTACCTTCCCCTTGCTCTGCTGCCCAAACCGAACACCCGCCCACCCTCTGCTATCAACAGTGTGTCCTGATGAGGTCGCTTCGGGGCCGAATAGGAATTTTTTGTGGCCTCCCCTTTAGAGGTGGCCGTTTTTTCACCTATTCCACACTGACGGTGCGGACTGGATTGGTTAGGGGGTGCGGCACACTTAGTGGTATAGGCCTCCCTTTGGTCATTGGGATTTGGCAGGTTAGGGGCAGAAATGGGTAATTAGAAGTGACTGCGCATGCTCCTTTTGGCATCCTTTTAAGGGTGATGGACCGCCTCTCTCCAGGAACTAGAGGTTGGAACAACGTCGGGAATTGGAGAGAGGATGTCCATGGGAATCACTGGATCCAATTTCCCACGGGGATTGGAGGGTGAACTCCTCCCACACGACGAAGGGGCGTGGCTTGGATCCAGGTGAAGGTGGTATCTTCACCTGGTTCAGCAAGGAGTTTTGCCCAAAGTTGCCAAGGAATTTTCTGGTAGGAATTTCTGCCCCGTTAGTTTTGGCCTCTGCAGGTCCCTAGTTCGTTCTGAATTTAAATATTTAAATTGACGTATGCAAATTTATTTAAATTTATGTTAATTCAATAAATGACCCATATTTAATCCACAACATGTCTCAGCGTCGTTACTCGGCTTCCGGGGCTAATGATGCAGCTGCATGCTACATCTTAATGAGACCCACAGACTTTTGAAATTCTAAAATCTCTAAATGCTCCATGCACATCTGTTGATGAGTTTTCCTAGTATAATTTCATAATAATAATAACATGCCAGGGTTTCATAACAACCAAAGGAAATGTTATCTGCAACCAGACCTTGGGGAACTGGAATAATCAGAACAGCTAGAATGGATTAATTTGGAGCGGTCCTTAGAGAGGACGCTTCAGAGGTTGTCTTCAGAAGGATTATAATTGAACTTTTTCTCCTCCTTGGATCGGAAAGACAGCCTATCTGGGTATTTGAAGACTGAAGATCGTTTAATATGTGCTGAAGTGCAGGGATGTGATTATCTCTTTTCATGGAGAAGAATGTGTTTTTGCCATCTCAAAATAAGAAATGTTTTTTAAAAAGAAAATCCCAAAACTGGAAAATGGTAGTCTTTTGATATTGCTAGTGAATTAAAAAAAAACATTGTAAAGGGGAAAAAATCACTGCAGAATTTTGCAAAGCATATTTCATGCTGGTTAGCACCCATTTTCTCCACTGTATCCCAACTGCCAAACAAAAAACAAGCAAACCCTAGATGCATGCAACTAATCTAAATGAAAATGGCTAAAATCCTTCCTGTAATGGTTAAAGCGTTCTTAAAACTCAAATTCTGACCTAGATCATATACTCCATTTCCAAAGTCCCAGGATGCTATTTATTTTTAATTTTTGCATTATATTAAAACTGAACAAATCAAAGGGAGGCACAAATCAATTCAATCCGGCCTTTTAACCAAACACCATCGTGGAACACAACATGCAACCTGCAGGTCTATAGATTTATGTAATTGTTTCCCAAAGACAGTCAAACTTGAAATTGCAAAAGTACACGCCATCCTAATCTGAAATGTGTGTGTGTGTGTGGGGTGGTGGTGATTGTGTGTGTTTGAGTCAGTTTCCAACTCCTGGCAACTGCTTAAACTAGGGGTCTCCAACCTTTCAGACCTCAGAGATCACTAAATTCATAATTTTAAATCCCATGCACTGCTAATACGATCTGCCTAATTGACCAGCTGAGTGGCCGTGGGTGGGTGGTCATGTGACTGGGTGGGTGTGGCTGATTGGCAGGAAGGTAAGAGGGGCACTCCCACTGCAAACGCCTGATTGGTTGGATTGTAAAAATATGTTCCAAGGCACCAGAATAAAAGCTTTAGTTCCTAACACCATGGGAAATTTGTGTTTTCCCATGGTCTTAGGCCACCCCTGTGAAACCGTTGTTCGATCCCCAAAGGCGTCCCGACCACCCCTAGGTTGAGAACCACCGCTCTACAGGATCCAAGTTAGAGAATACCATTTTAGTCTCTTTGACAATTATTTTCTAACAAGATTGTAAAATGACAGGAAATCTTCAGCTTCTATTCTCCTTTGAACATGCAAGTTAAGAGACATAATGTATTACAGTGATCCCCCGAGTTTCGCGCTCTCGATCATTGCTAATCGCTATATCGCGATTTTTCCACCCGGAAGTAAAAACACCATCTGCGCATGCGCGCCCCTTTTATCTATGGCCACGCATGCGTAGATGGTGGAGTTTGCGTTCCCCGGGCAGATCAGCTGCTGGGCGGCTTCCCTGGGTCTTCCCCCTCTTGCTGGCGGGAGGGCGAGCGGCAGGCATCAGCGAGGAGCCGGGGTTTCCCCTTTGCGTGGGCGGCCAGTAAGACCCCAGCGCCGCTTCCCAGCTGAGTCCTGAAGCCAAACACGGAAGTTCGCCTTTGCCGTCTGGCTTCAGGACTCAGCTGCTGCAAGCGAGCAGCCGGGTGGGCGGGCAAACGGGCAAGCGGCAAGCGATCTTGGGGTTTCCCCGTTGCCCAGGCAAAGGGGAAACCCCAAGATCGCTTGCCGCTTGCCCGTTCGCCCGTCTGCCCGGCTGCTCGCTTGCAGCGCCGCAGCAGCGAGGAGCCGGGCGGGCGAACGGGCAAGCGGCAAGCGATCTTGGGGTTTCCCCGTTGCCCAGGCAAAGGGGAAACCCCAAGATCGCTTGCCGCTTGCCCGTTCGCCCGCCCGCCCGGCTGCTCGCTTGCAGCGCCGCAGCAGCGAGGAGCCGGGCGGGTGGGCGAACGGGCAAGCGGCAAGCGATCTTGGGGTTTCCCCGTTGCCTGGGCAACGGGGAAACCCCATCTTCGGCTCCTCGCTGCTGCCGCGCTGCGGAGCAGATCAGCTGTTGGGCGGCCGAAGGAGTCTTCCCCGCCGCCCACACGCAAACTCCACCATCTGCGCATGTGCAGCCATGGAAAACAGGACACGCATGCGCAGATGGTGTTTTTACTTCCGTGCCGCTACATTGCGAGTTTACGATTATCGCGCGGGGTCTTGGAACGGAACCCTCGCGATAATCGGGGGGTCACTGTATTGTCTTTCTGCAAACTTTTAACACCTTCTTGCAGGATCAGATTAGATGCTATGCAAACAATGCATTACCAACTAGAAACATAGAAACATAGAAGACTGACGGCAGAAAAAGACCTCATGGTCCATCTAGTCTGCCCTTATACTATTTTTTGTATTTTATCTAAGGATGGATATATGTTTATCCCAGGCATGTTTAAATTCAGTTACATCACGTCTGCTGGAAGTTTGTTCCAAGCATCTACTACTCTTTCAGTAAAATAATATTTTCTCATGCTGCTTTTGATCTTTCCCCCAACTAACTTCAGATTGTGTCCCCTTGTTCTTGTGTTCATTTTCCTATTAAAAACACTTCCCTCCTGAACCTTATTTAACCCTTTAACATGTTTAAATGTTTCTATCATGTCCCCCCTTTCCCTTCTATCCTCCAGACTATACAGATTGAGTTCATTAAGTCTTTCCTGATACGTTTTAGGCTTAAGACCTTCCACCATTTTGTAGCCCGTCTTTGGACCTGTTTGATTTTGTCAACATCTTTTTGTAGGTGAGGTCTATCAGAAGATTAAAAAAAAACACAAAAAACAGAAGGCACCCCAGAGGTGCCTACGTTGGGTCTTGCAGGGAAGTACCAGTGGTTTAACTTGAACCAGGTTTTTTTTAAAAAAAATATTATTCAACTGAATATAGGAATAGCATTTAGACTTATATGCCGCTTCATACTGCTTTGCAGACTTCTCTAAGCAGTTTACTGAATCAGCATATTGCCCCCAGCAATCTGGGTCCTTGTTTGATTGACCTTGGAAGGTTGGAAGGCTGAGTTAAGCTTGAGCCATCAACATCAAACTCCTGGCAGTTGGCAGAATTAGCTTGCAATACTGCATCTTAACCACTGCACCAGCACGACTCTGAATATATGCCCATGAGATGCACTCATTTTCTTTTGCATGGAGTATTTTAGTTTTTGTGTATTCGAACATGCTTAAATCCATTCTTAATTCCCAACCAATCATCCTAGGAATCAGCCATGGGTAAAACCTTAACCAGATGGTCACCTAACATCAAAAATGTCATCAAAAAAGCACAACAAAAAATGTTCTTTCTGTGCCAACTCGGGAAGCTCAAGCTGCCCAAGGAGCTGCTGATACAGTTCTACAGAGGAATCATTGAGTCTGTCATCTCCGCCTCTATAACTGTCTGGTTTGGTTCTGCAACCAAACAAGACCGACACAGACTTCAGAGGATAATCAGAACTGCAGAAAAAACAATTACTGCCAACCTGCCTTCCACTGAGGACCTGTATTCTACTAGTTTTTCTCATCATTCCTATCACCCATTTCCTCCCACGTTGACTGTATGACTGTAACTTGTTGCTTGTATCCTAAGATTTTTATTAATATTGTTTCTTCATTGCCATTACTCTGCTAAACAAATAATTCCCTCAACACTGTGAAACTATTTACTAAGTCTGCACTACTATTACTACTAGTTTTGTCTCATCATTCCTATCACCCATTTCCTCCCACTTAGGACTGTATGACTGTAACATGTTGCTTGTATCCTTAAGATTTTTATTAACATTTATTGTTTTCCCATTGCTTATTTGACCCGTATGACAATCATGTTGTACCTCATGATTCTTGACAAATGTATCTTTTTCTTTTATGTACACTGAGAGCATATGCACCAAAGACAAATTCCTTGTGTGTCCAATCACACTTGGCCAATAAAGATTCATAACCATGGATTATTGTTGTGCTAATGTTTCCTTTTCTTTATGCAAAGGATCATAGCTTTCGTTATTTTCTACTAATGTGCTGATTGGCCCTCCCACCCAAGATTGATGGGAAATTCAGAAATCAACCGATTGGGAATGTCTGTGTTGCACATTAGATGCCTGAGTTCAATCAGTAAGGTCTCCAGTGTTGCAGGGGGTGTTTGATATTTCCTTTTGAGCTTTTGAAGGTTCCTCTTTCCTCACTTGGCAATTTCACTTTCTGTTGCTCTTTAAAACTGTGTTTTGCTATGTTGACTTTTCCTGGAGAGAGTTGATGAAACGGCAGTGCTTCTCTGAATGACTGTCAGGCGGTCCCTGATCCCTGAAGCTGCATCTTGGATTTCTAAATGCCAAATGGCAAAAACATTAAATCCAACTGACTGATACATAAATTGTTAAATACTGGAAGAGAAGGCGTATCTGACATTTGAAAACAGTGTTTGCTTGCGTGCTGGTAGGCAGACCCTCTTGGGAAATATGCTTAAAATGAAGAAGGAGATAAGGTAGGAAAAACTCTGCCTCCGATGGACTTCACAAAGAAATCACCAAGAATTTAATAGCTTACATCCCAAGTATGTTCCAATGCTTTGCTGTTCAGTCATGGATAAAAATAATAATAAATTCAGCCATCTGGATGAAAGTAGACAATATTTTTCATTCAAGGTTAATTTGAACTGTTGCACATAACTGAATGTAAGATTTGCTGTACACCTTAATAAGCAATTTGTGTCTCTTTCTCTTTCCTCTCCATCCAACTACAGCTTCCCAGATGTTAAGGCTGACAGTGGAAATGTCGGCATTCCTGGGAATTGTAAGTACAATGAGAGGTTACTTACCCTTCACGAGTTGCCCTAAATTATTTAATAATAATAATAATAATAATAATAATAATAATAATAATAATATCAGAGTTGGAAAGAAACTTGGAGGTCGACTAGTCCAATCCCCTGCTTAGGCAGAAAACTCTACACTACTTCAGACAAATCCAAATAATAATAATAAATCCAGTTAATAAATGGTTATCCTACATCTTCTTAAAAACTTCCAGTGTTGGAGCATTCACAACTTCTGGAGGCAAGCTGTTCCACTGATCAATTGTTCTATCTGTCAGAAATTTTCTTCTTAAGTTCTAAGTTGCTTCTCACCTTGTTTAGTTTCTGTTGTGGTTGGCTCTGGCCCAGCTCCTGCCCCAGGGAATGTGGAGGTGGATGCAGGGGAAACATCAACATGTCATAGGTCTGTTTTATTGCCGACAGAGTCAGGTAGTGCAGTTTCCTCGGACAAAGAAGAAGGTGGGGGTGACTTGGAAGAGGGGGGCTTGGCACACAGCCCAGGAAGCCAATCTCCATTATCTTCCGTTGATTCGGATGAGGAAGTGTTAGACCCACGCAGGTGCAGACTTATGCATAGAAGAGACCAATTGAGGAAATATTACAGGAGATAAGAGAGGCCACCTGTGTTTGGGTGGGGCTCCAGTAATTAGAGCTGCTGATATAAATAGCAGCATGCTGGCTTGGGCCGTTGTGGAAGATTATCTGATTGTTGTTCTTCAGGACTGTGCCTTGCTGTTTGTTGATTTTTCACGACTTTGAAACCAAAGCAGAGCAAAATGTGTGTGTTTCACTTCGTGGAAGAAGGAGGGCTGTGACGTTTCTTCACAGCTGCTAGCTAAGTACTTAAGGACTGATTAAGGGGATTGTACAGACTACCAGGTTGTTTTGGATTGAGTGCTCTTTGCAATACAAAAAGGGTGCTTTGTTTCTTTTGAATTTTTGTGATAAAGAACATTGTTTTTCAACTTTCAAGTGTGTGTGTGTGTGTCTGAAATTTGTACCCTTGAATTTTCGGGAGACTCTTACCATAGAGCCCGGCAGAACAGTTTCCACCCTTGTTTCTTGTCCTACCCTCAGGTGCTTTGGAGAATAGCCTGACTCCCCCTTCTTTGTGGCAAACCTTGATGATTTAAGGGAGGATATTTTCTGGCTAAAGTTTAAAGGACTTGTTCTTCAGGACTATGCCTTGCTGTTTGTTGATTTTTCACGACTTTCTGAACAGTCTCTTTCTGCATGTCTCAGGTTCCCATCACTTCTTCCACCTTTCTTCTTACCACAGGTAAGGTGTTAGTGACGGATGAACAAAAATGGTTGCATGATGACTTTTGACTGTAACAGTAAGGATCATGCATTTGGAATTAATAGGAGAGAATGGCAAAAGGGGAATGCGATGGGAATCTCAGGCCCCTTTGGTTAGGACTGAGAAGAACTAGGATCTGGTTACATCTTCTTTGGGAAGCTGGCCAAGTTCAAGTGAGGCTTGCTGCTCATTCAGAAGTGGCCATCTTCTGCAGAGGCAGGGAATTCATGTGGGGCCTGGGCTGATATACTAGGTTGCTTGGCACTCCTGGTAACTGGGGAGACCTCCATGTTGAAGCACACAGAGTTCTCTTTCGCATCCCCTGCACCAGTAGTGGGTTCCTACCAGAACGGTAAAGGACATTGCACCAGTAGCAAAAGTTGAGCTGCGCACACAGCATCGGATGTCTTGCATATGTGTGTGTGTGTCTCAGCATGTTTTTTGCTTTTGCACATGTGCAGGAAGCAAAATCTTGCAAGGGAACACATGTAGGGGTGGGAAGTAGGCAGGATGGGGTGGAACACAGTTCCACTGGCGGAAATGAGTGCGCAGCTCCAGCGGATCAGCAGCTGTCACTTCCTGGATTACTGGTCCTTTTTTCCTCTGCTGCTGCTACTGCGTCTGTGTTCCTTGCTTTCTTCCTCTTTCCTGGCCTTGGATGAGCTTCCCTCTCTCTTGCCTGGCTCCTCTCTGGCTTCACACGGCCACCTCCCACCTGAAGTGCAAGAAGAAGGCGTGGGTGGAAGTGGCGCTGGCAGCATTTATGCTTCTGGCAGCACCCGTTCGCCAGCCTGAGGTGGGGGGGGTCAACCCAGGAAGGAGAGCACAGGAAACGCAAAGCAAATTGTCACCCCAGCGAGCAACACTGGTAAGGTTGTAAGTTGAGGACTTAACAGTTCACTTGAATGATGATGATCATTCAAGCCACTCTCACCTGATCACATGGCCAGCAAGCCACTCCTACCCCGTAACATGACCATTAAGGCACACCCACAAAATAAGCCACTCCCACAGTGTGGCAGTAAAAAGTTTGGCTGCCCATTACTGGACACATGCAAGAGAGATTTTGGAGATTTTTTGTGTATGTGCGGAAGCAAAAATATCACCCAAATCTCTTTTGTGCATGCATCCCCTCGCAAGATTTTGTTTCCTGCGCATGCGCAGAAGCAAAAACATGCTGGGATGTGTATGTGCGCATGCAAGATACCTAAAGTTGTATGCACAGTGCAACAGTAGCAGCAGTAGGAGCAATCCGCCACTGCCCTGCACTCTAATTTGCCACTATCTCTGAGCCTACTATCAATTAGAATTGAGCTGGAAAGGATCTTCAAGGTCATCCAGTCCAATCCTCTGCTCAAACAGAAGACCTTATACCTGTGACGGATGGACAACTGTGAGTGCCAAAACAGGAGCGCGCACACCAGAAACCGGAAAAGCAGATGATCGTCCAGTGGAATACCATGTGGCTGGTGTGCATGCATGCACCAGAAACCAGAAGATCATCTTCCTGGTACACACATGTATGCCAGGTGCCTGCTCTTGCAGTTTCTGGCACTCCCACGCATGTGAAGACCAGCTGAGCAGCATGAGAGAACCCAGAGGGGCAACAGGCAATGGCTCACATGAAAGATTACTGTAGGTCCACCTGATATGTCTCCTGCAAAGTTTGAAGTTCAGCTTTTGACTTGGAATGGACCATTTTAAGGGCTACTTGACATAATCTCAGGTGCTACATCTTCCAAATATTCTCACAAAACTGTAACTAGTGATTACCACTATTAATTATTAATGTGAAAGAAGGTGAAAATTTAGGACTACAGAGCAATTATATTAACTGTACTTCATAATATATATGCACATGAGAGGAAGTCAAATTTAGTTTTCATCCTGACCCCACCTATTGCTTTTTGGAATGCAAAAAGCAAATTCAGGTCCTCTAAAGTCTAAACATCTTCGTTTTTAAATTGGGCATGTGCTCAAAAATGGTTTTCCGGTTTCTCTTCACCTAGATGATTTCCTTCCATAAAGTAGAATGACTGGGTTTAAAAAAAATCTCTCTCAGTTGTCAAAAAGTGCCTTGTTTGTTCTAGAGCAGGGGTCTCCAACCTTGGCAGCTTTAAAACCTGTGGACTTCAACTCCCAGAATTCCCCAGAAAGCTGGATGAAGAATTCTGGGAGTTGTCAAGGTTGGAGACCCCTGGTATAGACTTTCATCAACATGATGAGGGCCAAGGCTATTTCTTATTTTTGGAATAAGAATCAGTACATAGCACCTTATGAATAACAAACCACCAAGATTGCTAGGTAGTAAAATCTAAATTTAGCCAATTATTTTAAATGCATGCAGCATCAATGCATTTTCTGGTTTGTGAAGTGAGGCAATTACTTGACTAGAATGATAGTCTTATTTAATTGACAAAGTAATGGAAAAACTAGAATCACGGTGTTAGGGAGAACATTAAATTTAGAACTCTTATTTATGAGTCTTGTGAGTGCAGATTTGCAGATGACATAGCTGGTGTATTTGGAGCACAGGTTTTATCATTTGAATTAAATATAAATGCCACCTTTAAAATTGGTGGCGCTCCATTTAAATTATTTGTAAGGGCTAGGTTTTGTTTTAACTTGGATGTGACAAGTAAAGGGAATATAAATGCCTGCCAGCACGAGCGAGTATTTGCATTTTGTCCTGTAGGGCAAATTGTATCCAGTAAGTGAAAGGTCTGAGAAAGCTAGTAGTCCTGCAAATATATCACCTCCTCCTCCTCCTCTTCCTAGGACAGTGATGGTGAACCTATGGCATGGGTGCCACAGGTGGTACGCGGAGCCATATCGGCTGGCACGTAAGCCGTTGCCCTAGCTCAACTCCAACATGCATGTGTGTGATGGCCAGATGCTTTTTGGCTCACACATAGGGCGTTTTTTGCTTCCAGAGAGCCTCTAGGGGAATGGGGGAGGGCGTTTTTACACTCCCCCAGTTCCAGGGAAGCCTTTGGAGCCCAGGGAGGGTGAAATATGAGCCTACAGGGCCCACCAGAAATTGGGAAACAAGCCATTTCTGGCCTCCAGAGGGCCTACGGGAGGCAGAGGAAACTGTTTTTGCCCTCCCCAAGCATTGAATTATGACTGTGGGCACTTATTATTTATTTTATTTATTTATTGTTAGAGTTGAAAGGGACCATGCAGGTCATCAAGTCCAACCCCATGCCTGAGCAGGAATCCTAAAGCACCCCAGCCGAATGGCAGTCCAATCTCCTCTTGAAAGTGTCCAGAGTTGGGGAGTTCACAATCTCCGCAGGCAGGTTGTTCCACTGGTTGATTGCTCTGACCATCAGGAAGTTCTTCCTTACTTCTAGGTTGAATCTCTCCTTGGTCAGCTTCCAGCCATTGTTCCTCGTCCAGCCCTCTGGTGCTCTGGAGAATAGAGTGGCCCCCTCCTCTCTATGGCAACCCCTCATATACCTATATACAGCTATCATGTCCCCTCTGGCCCTCCTTTTCTCTAGGCTATCCATGCCCAGTTCCCGCAATCTCTCTTCATAAGTCTTGGTTTCAAGTCCCCTAATCATTTTGGTTGCTCTTTTCTGCACCTTCTCCAGAGTTTCAATGTCTCTTTTGAAGTGTGGTGACCAGAACTGGATGCAGTACTCCAGATGTGGTCTGACCAGGGCGTAGTAGAGTGGTATTAATACTTCCCTGGTCTTGGAGTGTATCCCCTGTTGATGCAGCTTAGGATAGTGTTGGCTTTTTTGGCCGCTGCTGCACATTGCTGGCTCATGTTTAGTTGATTATCCACCAAGACTCCAAGATCTTTTTCGTAGTCACTCCTGCTAAGCGGGGTTTCTCCCAGGCTGTATGTGTGTCTAGTTCTTTTTTTTTACCAAGGTGAAGGACTTGTGCATGCCCGATAGCGAGCGCAAATGCTCCTTCAGCACCCGAGGAAAAAAAGGTTTGCCATCACTGTCCTAAGATATGCCTGCCTGGAAACTACCCAAAATATTCTAATCCAGTATGGGAAGTAGAATTAGCAGACATAGGTAAATGAAGATTTTGAATAAATAGGAACCTGTCCGAGTTGAGAGCCAAGGCATTTGTCTTTGTTAGCATTGGTTGTTCTCACCTACTTTGTCCTTTGGGTTGCACCGAACAACCTCATTGGAAAATATGGAAAATACTCCTCAGTCCCATTCTATAGAGGATGTCCAATGTTGGCAACTTTAAGACTCAGGGACTCACTAGAATTCTCTAGCAGGCAAGTCTTAAAATTGCCAAATTTGCACACCCTTGTTTTAGACCAGTGATGGTGAATCCATGGAGTCATAATTGAGGGTACATGAGGAATTTCCCTATGTCAGCATGCTGGCCAGCTGATTTTTGGCCTTCTTTTCAGCTGCTTTCATTCTCCCCATGCTTCAGGAAAGCCTCTTAAAACCTGGGAATGGCAAAAAATGGTCCAACAGGCTAACCAGAGGTTTGTTTCCGAACTTCTAGTTGGCCTGTTGGGCCATTTTTTGCCATTCCCAGGTTTTAAGAGGCTTTCCTGAAGCATGGGGAGAGTGAAAAATAGTCCAACAGACCTACTGGAAATCCAGAGGTTTCTGTGAGACCTGTGCACATGTGCTGGAGGACAGTGTGGGGGATATGCACATACATGAGGGGCATCGTTGGAGTTGGGCACATTTATTTGTTTGTTTGTCTGTCTGTCTATTGATTGATTGATTGATTGATTGATTGATTGATTGATTGATTGATTGATTGTTAGAGTTGGAAGGGACCATGCGGGTCATCAAGTCCAACCCACTGCCTAAGCAGGAACCCTATAGCATCGCAGCCAAATGGCAGTCCAATTTCCTCTTAAAAATGTCCAGAGTACAGTATTGGAGTTCACAATGTCCGCTGGTAGGTTGTTCCACTGGTTGATCGCTCTGACCGTCAGGAAGTTCTTCCTTATTTCCAGGTTGAATCTCTCCTTGGTCAGCTTCCAGCCGTTGTTCCTCGTCCGGCCCTCCGGTGCCCTGGAGAATAAAGTGATCCCCTCCTCTCTGTGGCAACCCCTCGTATATCTGTAGACTGCTATCATGTCCGCTCTGGCCCTCTTTTTCTCTAGGCTATCCATGCCCAGTTCCCACAGTCTCTCTTCGTAAGTCTTGGTTTTTAAACCCCTGATCATTTTGGTTGCTCTTTTCTGCACCTTCTGCAGAGTTTCAATGTCTCTTTTGAAATGTGGTGACCAGAACTGAACACAGTACTCCAGGTACTGCATGCAGGGAGGACATTGCATTATGGGTATGGGCACATGCACGTGCGCTATTGCACACGTGTGCACCCCTTTGGCCCCTGAGGTCCTCCATCCCTGTTTTAGACAGTTTAACAACTTTTTGCTAAAATAAGGTGTGAAATTGTATGCAAAATTGTTTTTGCAAGATTGCTTCTTGTCTGGTTTATCAAGATGCTTCTCTACACACGGTGGGATTCACAGGACTCCTCAAAAAGTCAAAGTGTCTAAACAGAGCATTTGCTCTCCCCGATGCAAACTCCTATCTCTCTCTTTAAAAATTTTTTTTTTAAGTTTCTACATATAAAAATAGAAAAGAAAAACAATTTAAACAAACCGAACATACAAAGAAAAAAAAGAAAGAATAAAAAACAAGATAAACAGACAAATGAGCATATAAACTTAAACAACATATAAAATGTATTTAGTTTCAGTAGTGTTCTATATATGTACATAGATATCCATTTGCTTACCATCAATTAATATTTTATTTCACTACGTACATATATTTATTTATTGTATAGAAGACATAATTTGTCAATCATATTGTTGACTATCACTATCGAGTGACCTAATGTTAGGTATTTGTATCTAGTGTGTGGAATTGTGAGTTTGTTTTTTTTAGTTCTGTATATTATGCTGTATATCATTTTGGATATTTCTGAGGAAGATATGCAAATTCGTATCTCATTCATGTTGACTCTTTTTCAGGGATAGCAGTCACTTGACTTCCCTTCAGAGTGTTGGATTAAGGAGGAAAATACCACATTAATACCACTAGAACCAAGGACAGTTAAGCCTCATCCATCCATCCATCCATCCAACATGTGCCGGGGTGGCGCAGCAGATAGAGTGCTGTACTGCAGGCCACTGAAGCTGACTATAGATCTGTAGATCAGCAGTTCAAATCTCATCACCGGCTCAAGGTTGACTCAGCCTTCCATCCTTCCGAGGTGGGTAAAATGAGGACCGGGATTGTGGGGGCAATAGGCTGGCTCTGTTACAAAGTGCTATTGCTAACATGTTGTAAGCTGCCCTGAGTCTAAGGAGAAGGGCGGCATAAAAATTGAATAAATAAATAAAATAAATAAATCCATCCATTCAAAGACTGGAGACTAGAGAAAGGGAGCACTGTGGGGACAGGACCAAAAAAGTAAGTTATGAAGGCACGTTTGTGTGTCATGGTTGAGCAGGGAATGTTGTAAAGGGAATGTGTTGGGCTTAGGAGTCATTTGATCAAAACAGGAATACTTGGATAGTCTCCGGATGTAGCTGTCATTCTTCAGGCGTTCCTCTTGTGGTGTGATTGCAAAGTCGTAGGATCCCATCTCTTCACTTATTTAAAAGATCAAACAAAAGGACGGGAAAAATAGGTTTTTCCTGCTGATTTGCTTGAGATCTTAAGGGACAGGATCTCCACGAACGTATTGAGGTCTGCAGAGCGGTAGTTTTCTGTCACACTGTTTCAATCATTACAGCACCAAACCAGGCAACAATTCCCCGGGCTTAGCCAGCTGGAATATGCATTCCATATGATGAATGGTCATGGCTGGGTTTTACTGTCATCTGTTTCTACCCAGACTTGCAGCAAATTGGTGCCAGAACCCAGAAGCGGACTGATATTGGCCTGAAAACCATCCCAGTCTGGCTTAATGCTCTTTCCAGCAGTTTTTTTGCTGGCCCTCTTTGCTTCCTGCAGCCCAGCAGTTTTCAGTTCAAATGGCCTAAAGAATTCCAGCACATTTGATACATCTTTCACTGTAATTGGTAAACAGATTTCAGATGTTTGGAGTTTTCATTTTATGACCATTCCCCCCCCCCCCAGTAGAAAGCCCATCTTCTATTCTGGCAGACAGGAAGCGCAGAGTATACGGGACTGGTGCCAGGCAGCTGCAATTGTCATTCCAGCTCTTAAAAGCAAGCCCAGTTGGAATAACTTTTCCCCGGCTTCCCTGGCAGTTTTGCTTTATGAATACTTAGAAGAAGAAAAACCACGTGATTCCCTTAACTCTGTTGGCGAGTTAATTATTGCATGGGAACAAATAAACCGTCTAGCGGCAGAAGAGTGCAGTCTGAATGTTAACAGCAGGCAAAGGGAAAGAAGAATCTCACTTGGCTTCTGATACTGGAAATATTGGACGGCAGAAGCAAAGATCAAAAGACTCTGTAAAGCAGGTCTCCAAACCTGGCAAAGGCTTGTGGACTTCAACTCCCAGAATTCTCCAGCCAGCTATGGCTTCTGGGAGTTGAAGTTCACAAGTCTTAAAGTTGCCAAGTTTGAAGACCTCTGAGCTATAGAATAAAATAGATGTGATCTCTCTTCTTTTTAAGGCTTGGCCAAGGCTAAAATTTACAAGCCTCCTGCAGATGCCTTAAAAGGCCATCTAGTTCTTTGAGTCATCTCTTCTGCTGAGCCTGGAAAAAAATCCTGTCTGCCTTTGAAAAATAGTTAGGTATTCATTCAATTCCTCGCACTCAGAGCTCTTTTTCTGAAAGGCACAGACTAGATCAGTAGCAACCTGTTGTGGTTAGCTCTGGCCCAGCTCCTGCCTCAAGGACTGTGGATGTGGGGGAGACATACACATGCTGCAGGCCTGTTTTGCCCCCGGTGGAATCTGCTGATGAAGGCTCCTCTGACTAAGAAGACACGAGTGACAGGGAGGAGGAGAGTGTGGCAGACAGCTCAGAAGGAGATCAATTATCTAGCTCCTCCTTGGATTCAGAACTAGAGTTAATGATACAGCCAGGCATGCGGAGAGTGATGCATAGGCAACAACAACTGAGAGATTGTTATCAAAGAAAATGAGGCCACCTGTGGTTGGGTGGGGCTGTGGTAATTAGTGAGGCTGCTATAAAGAGCAGCCTGTGGGTTTGGCCATTGTGGAGGATTATCTGATCGTTGTGTTTCGTGACTGCCTTGCTGACTTTGACTTTTTGTGTGCTGATTTTCCCCGCTTTGAAACTAAACCAGGGCAAAGTGTGTTTCACTTTGTGAAAAAAGAAGGACTGGGAATTGCCTCACAGCTGCAAGCTAAGTATCACAGAACTGATAAGGGACTTGTACAAATTACCAGTTTGTTTGGAGACGAGTGCTCTTTGCTATCCCAAAAGAGGGCTTAGTTTAAGTGAATTTTCATTATAAAGAACATTGTTTTGAATTTTCAAACGTGTGTGTGTCTGAAATTGTATCTGTGCATTTTTGGGAGGATTCTACCAGAGAGCTCGACAGAACACAACCTATCTATTTTATTATTATTTTTTATGTTATTGATACCGTGCCTTTCTGCTAAAGACTACTTTAAATGTGTTGTGATTCCGTCTGAGGCCCCTCAGGGAACGGCTGATCTTCTGCCGGCTTCCTGCTCAGAGGGGGAGGATGAGGAACAGGAGGCTCAGGCAGACGGGGAGGAGGAATCTCAGGCTGAGGGAGAGGGAGGACAGCCAGAGTCCCCCTCGGGGGAGCTCTCCCCAGCAAGCAGCCTGGATTCCTTAGATGAAAATGCACAAGCAATCATAGATCTCCGGCAGAGAAGAGCAACACAACGAAGGGGACAATTAGCCAGGTACTTTCAGCACTAAAGAGGCAACAGCTGGGTTTGGGTGTGGTGCTCTCTGGAAAGGCTGAAAAGGCAGACCCACCCTTCCTGGCTTGTGGAGTATTATCTTTGGGAGTCCTGGGACCTGGCTGTGATCTTTGACGTCTTGGAATTCTGGTTTGTGACTTTGAATACTGAAACCTTGGGGGGAAAAGGTGTGGGTCTTATTCTCTACAGTGGTGGGTGTGCCAGCAAGAAGTCTGCTGTATTGTCTGGCCATCAGGACTCTGCTGTGAAGTCTCATAGCCTGCCTGTTGGGAAGAACAGGTTTTTCTCTGTGTTTATTTTTCAAACTATAAAGTGCTTTTGCTTCTACCAGCGTGTCTGGCTGCTTTTTCCAGTTGGTGTTGAAGTCTGGGGGCACCCAGACAGAACAAAATGCCTAAGTAATTTTTTTTAAAAAAACCATACAGAACTCAAGAGATTTTTAAAATATTAAAATTTATATTAAAAATGAGCAAGGGCTGAGGAAAGAACTGTCTTTATACATTAAAAAAAGAGAGAAAACCATGCTAAGAGATCGACCAAGTGAAATTCCTAAGGGGGTTCATTTCATAGCTTGAGGCCAATACAAGAAAAAGCCCTCTTACAAATGTCAAATAAATAGATAGACCTCTGACAGTGGGAATATCTGCAAAATGCCCTTTTTTAAAAACAGATCTCAAAAGCTAGGCAGGCTCAAATGTGATATGTAGTCCCTCAGACAGCATTTAAGATATTAAAGGAGAGTATCAAGTTATATCCAGGGGTGAAATCCAGCAGGTTCTGACAGGTTCTAGAGAACCGGTAGTGGAAATTTTGAATAGTTTGGAGAACCGGCAAATGCCACCGATGGCTGGCCTCTAAGTGGGTGGGAATGGAGATTCTGCAATATCCTTCCCTTGCCGTGGCCACCAAGCCACGCCCACCAAGCCACACCACACCCATCAAGCCACACCCACAGAACCGGTAGTAAAAAAATGGATTTCACCATTGGTTATACAGTGTTTCCTCGATTTTTGCGGGTTTGAACTTCGCGAATAGCCTATACCCTGGTTTTTCAAAAAATATTAATTAAAAAATACTTCACAGGTTTTTTTCTATACCACGGTTTTCCCCGCCTGATGACATCATACGTCATCGCCAAACTAATAATTTTTGCAAATAAATAACAAAAAAAATCATTATTGTTAATAAATAATTGTGTTTATAAATATCAGGATCACTAAGTGTCTTATTCAACGGTGAGTACCAGTAATAATGGTGAGTAAATGGTTGTTAAGGGAATGGGAAATGGTAATTTAGGGGTTTAAAGTGTTAAGGGAAGGCTTGTGATATTGTCCATAGCCAAAAATGGTGTATTTATTTCCGCATCTCTACTTTGCAGAAATTCGACTTTCGCGGGCGGTCTCAGAACACATCCCCCGCATAAATCGAGGAAACACTGTATATCACTATAATACTGTATGCAAAAAAGGATGGAATTACCAAAGGCAAAGTTTGGAATTGTTTATGCTAATTATGCACAGTATTGTTTTCAGTGTTGGAAAGTTGAGACAGAGGGAGGGAGGGAGGGAGGGTGGGAGGGAGGGAGGGAGGGAAGAAGAATGTAAATTCTTGACTAGTCATCCATCTCCACCCCCTCCTGTCTTTTGTGTCATTTTTGTCAATTAATTGTTCTTGATTGGTTTTTTAAAAAAACTTTTGCTGGCTTCTCTGAAAACTTCCCATAAATCCCTGTACTTTGCTGTGGTTAACAAATTAACACGAATTGCGATTTCTAGACACTGGTTCTAGGATAGGTAAATGTATATTCCAGCAACAAACTTCACTTCTTCAAGAACAAAGCAATGAAGGAGTCTCTATTGTAGAAATGCCTGCAAATGGAACAGCACTGCATATTGCAGTTATGAAAATCAGAAGTAACTAAGGGGTAGGTAATTTTACCAAATCCCAAAATCTCAAGAATAATTGCAACTGATGTACTCATCTTAATTATACAAAAGCACTCTTCATCACAGTTGCCATCTGCAAGTGCCAGAGAGAGAGAGACAGAGACAGAGACAGAGAGACAGAGAGAGAGAGACAGAGAGACAGAGAGAGGGAGAGAGGAGAGAGAGAGAGAGGGAGAGAGAGAGACAGAGAGACAGAGAGAGGCAGAGAGTGAGAGTGAGAGAGAGACAGACAGACAGAGAGAGAGGGGGGGGAGAGAGAGAGACAGAGACAGAGAGACAGAGAGACAGACAGAGAGAGAGACAGAGACAGAGAGACAGACAGACGGACAGAGAGAGAGAGAGAGAGACAGAGAGAGGGAGAGAGAGAGAGAGACAGACGGACAGACGGACGGACGGAGGGAGGGGGAGAGAGAGAGAGAGAGAGAGCATCCACATCCAAGTCGGACTGAGCATATATCCTCCAATTCCACTTTGTATTTTCTGACAGAACTTCTAATTTGTCCAATTATGCCTGAGTTGTTTTCCCTCATCTATGACATTTATAAAAATTGACCCTACTCATGCTATAAAGAGTAATGGTGTAGCCAGTGGTGAGTTCCTACCGGTGCGGTAGGTGACTCCATACCGGTAGCGGCTGCCAAATTGCTCAATTTGCACGCAACAGTTCTGGTGCTGGTTTGTCGGGTGGCTCCATCTTTTTTCTTGAATTTTTTGGCTATTTTTCTTCCTGCACATGCACAGAAGCAAAATCTTGTGAGGGACACTCACGTGTAGAAGCATTTCAGTGATTTTTTTGCTTCCATGCATGCCCAGAAGCAAAAATCACCGAAATCACATGCACGTAAGCATCCCCTCATGAGATTTTGGCACGTTTTTGCTTTCTGCGCATGTACAAAAGCCAAATCATGTGAGGGATGCATGCGTGGGTGCACCCAAATGAAGAGTATGCGTGCTCAGTGCATTGGTTTGCAGGTAAGTGCAACCCGCTGCTGGGTGTAGCCCTTACAATTAGTGTTGGGCGAACCGAACTTGCACAGTGACACTTGCGGTGTTTGGCATGCCGAACCCGAACTTTTTTAAAAGTTCAGATTCGGGTTCGGCATTCATTTGAACACTGTGAAGCGCCGCCACCCAGCTGTCATCTTCTGAAATAAACAAGGAGGTGGGGAATCCCACGATGGGATTCCGGGGGCAGGGCTTTGACATCACAGAGACTCCTTCCTGGCTGGCCGAAAGGGGGAGTTGAGGAGGAAATAAAGCCACGGGCCAGGAAGCAGTCTCCATGATGTCAAAGCCCCACCCCCGGAATCCCATCGTGGGATTCCCCACCTCCTTGTTTATTTTTACAGAAAAGGACGCCGCAGCGGCGCTTCAAGCAAAAGGAGACTCCTTCCTGGCCCATGGCTTTATTTACAGAAAATGGGAAGGTAGGGCCAGAAGTGTTCGGGTTCGGGTTCGGCGAACTTACCCGAACTCCGCCGCCAAGTTTGTTGGGTTTGCCCAACACTACTTACAATATAATAAATTCCTTGAGTTAAGTCGAGGCTGATCCTAACTGAGGAAGTCAGTTGAGCACTTGCATTATGATTGGCTCATAAATGGACCAGGCTTCATCCAGTCCATTACTGGACTTAGGTAATGATCAAAGAACTTAACTTTTCTTTGGAGTTGGTGGCCTATACAGTGTGAGCTGGTTTGTTGGATTACAGCAAAGGGCAGTTTTCCAGAAAAGAAGATGGAAATTCCAGAAAAGGGAGGAGGAGAGAAGGGGCAGCATAGGCTGGAGAAGAGACAGAGGAATAGAGTTGGAATATCTACAAGTGGGTTCTAAACGCTTTTGCTACTGGTACATGCACATGTGCAGAAGCATCCTAGGTGGGTGGGTGGAGCCTCCTGCCACCGCTACTACTGGGAGCAACCAAGGCATCACTGGGAATAGCCACAGGATATTTTCTATATCCAGTTGTAAGCCGCCCAGAGTCCTCTGGAAGTTGGGTGGCATAGAAAAATTAAATTAAATTAATAATTAAGTTAAGTTAAGTTAAGTTAAGTTAAGTTAAATTAAATTAAATTAAATTAAATTAAATTAAATTAAATTAAATTAAATTAAATTAAATTAATTAAATTAAATTAAATTAAATTAAATTAAATTAAATTAAATTAAATTAAATAATTAAATTAAATTAAATTAAATTAAATTAAATTAAATTAAATTAAATTAAATTAAATTAAATTAAATTAAATTAAATTAAATTAAATTAAATTAAATTAAATTAAATTAAATTAAATTAAATTAAATTAAATTAAATTAAATTAAATTAAATTAAATTAAATTAAATTAAATTAAATTAAATTAAATTAAATTAAATTAAATTAAATTAAATTAAATTAAATTAAATTAAATTAAATTAAATTAAATTAAATTAAATTAAATTAAATTAAATTAAATTAAATTAAATTAAATTAAATTAAATTAAATTAAATTAAATTAAATTAAATTAAATTAAATTAAATTAAATTAAATTAAATTAAATTAAATTAAATTAAATTAAATTAAATTAAATTAAATTAAATTAAATTAAATTAAATTAAATTAAATTAAATTAAATTAAATTAAATTAAATTAAATTAAATTAAATTAAATTAAATTAAATTAAATTAAATTAAATCTGTTAGGGTAGGAAGAGTTTAATCTGGCAAGATTCTGTCTATGTGTATAAGCAAATAAGAACTGAACTCTACTCTATATCATTCCTGGATTTAATCTGACGATACTGTAGCCTACTGTTGACATATTACTTCAACAGTTTGGACATCCTCCACCAGCAGTTACCATTTTAGAAATACAGAATGGACTGAAATGGCATATAAAGTTATATAGATAGTCAATGGAGAAATGCATGCTATTTATTGACCCAGTTACTGATGGTATATCAACAGGATTAAATGCAGTCCATTCAGACATGCAGGTATTTTTGATATAAACTTCATTGTTGGCCAAAATGATACCATTAGCTACTGCCTGGTCCCACCATCTAGGTCAGTGATGACGAACCTTTTTTCCCTCGGGTGCCAAAAAAGCATGGGAATGTGCTATCACACATGCATGAGTGCCCACACCCATAAATCAATGTCTTGGGAGGGCAAAAACAACTTCCCACACCCCCTGGAGGCCAGAAATGGCCTGTTTCCCAATGTCTTGTGGGCCCAGTAGGCTCACATTTCACCCTCCTCAGGGTCCAAAGGTTTCCCTGGAGCTAGGGGAAGGTAAAAACCTGCTCCCCTATCCCCCTGGAGGCTCTCTGGAAGCCAAAAATGCCCTCCCATAGCATCTGTGCAAGCCAAAAATCTGCTGACCAGTACAACATGCATGTTGGAGCTGAGCTTGGGCAACAGGTTGCATGCCAGCAAATATAGCTCCATGTGCCACCTGTGGCACCCATGCCATAGGTTCACCATCACTGATCTAGGTTCACCTGATCCAGCTATCACTCATTTACCACATGCTATTCCAATCTTATTCTGGGATAGAGATAGAAAATTTGTGATCAACATGTTCCCTTATGGTGATCCTCAAAATTCTCTTTGAACATGATTGCTGGCAGCCTATCACTTTGCCTAGGAAACTAAATGAAAACTATTGCAAGCCCTAAACTAGACATATAATTTGGTTTTAAAAAAAGGAAAGAAAAGGAAAATAAATATCCAACTTTACACACATGAATTTTAGCTTCTAGTCACTATGAAGAGGTATTCTGTCTCAATCTTAAATTGAGTGTTTTGGCCCAAAAGATTTGTGTTTTTCATCTCCAAAATATTCCAGTCGATAAAACTAATTGAAATGCATGTTTTGGAGATTCAGTAGTTTTTAGAATTTCCCAAGTAGCTATCATGCAAATTGACTTTTTTTAAAATCAATAATTCAGATTCTCTAAACTTTCTCACTCACTATATTATAAGCAACTGGCACTCTGAAAGAAAGGAAGAAGGAAGAGGAAGAGGCAATGGGAACAGGGAAATTGTTATAAAGGGAGAAAACTCACAAACTGCTAGGATATTATACCCACATTAAGTTTTTTTAATTTAGTGCAGTTTAGCTTCTAGCTAGTACAATGCCCAATTAGGCAACAATAACTGCTTCTGCCACTTTTATTAAGTGCCAATTAGATTTACTTGAAGCATGCTGTAATTTGTTTGGTTTCATGGAGGAAGGCATTTAAGGACCAACCATTTAGGAGGAATGGACACCTACTATATTTGCCTAAGGTGGCCCTGTGTTCACCTTTACAGAAAGAAATGAACTACCTCTATCCTTAGGTGGGTGGGAAGAGGGAGGAACAAGAGAGAAACACTAAATAGATATGATTTTACCAAATTGGATAGAAATACAGAATTTATGCATTAGGTGATTAATAGGAGGTAGAAACATAGAAACATAGAAGATTGACAGCAGAAAAAGACCTCATGGTCCATCTAGTCTGCCCTTATCTTATTTCCTGTATTTTATCTTAGGATGGATATATGTTTATCCCAGGCATGTTTAAATTCAGTTACTGTGGATTTACCAACCACGTCTGCTGGAAGTTTGTTCCAAGCAATTTACTATTCTTTCAGTAAAATAATATTTTCTCATGTTGTTTCTGATCTTTCCCCCAACTAACCTCAGATTGTGCCCCCTTGTTCTTGTGTTCACTTTCCTATTAAAAACACTTCCCTCCTGGACCTTATTTAACCCTTTAACATATTTAAATGTTTCGATCATGTCCACCATTTTCCTTCTGTCTTCCAAACTATACAGATTGAGTTCATTAAGTCTTTCCTGATAAGTTTTATGCTTAAGACCTTCCACGATTCTTGTAGCCCGTCTTTGGACCCGTTCAATTTTGTCAATATCTTTTTGTAGGTGAGGTCTTCAGAACTGAACACAGTATTCCAGATGTGGTCTCACCAGCATTCTATACAGCTTAAAGAACTCAGATCTGTCATTACTACCCACTGACTGATTTGTTTAACAAAATCCCTTTTAACAGGAGATGTTCCTGATGATTGGAGAATGGCCAGTGTTGTGCCTATCCACATGAAGGGCAGTAGAGAAGAAGCTGGTAATTACCAAGAAAGAAAAGAGGTAGCCTCAGTGGAGTTCAGATCATTCTTGGAAAAGAGACTTTGATGAGAAGATTGAAATTCACCTAGTCCTAGTGTGTTCGTTCTAGTACAGTGTCTGCTTAAATATTAGGAAAGTTTGGGGGGTGATAATTGAGACTGTAATGTACTTATCTAGAAGTTTGCCCCACAAGTTTATCAGATTTTTCAAATGTGCAATAGAATAGAATCGAGTGGAATGGAATGGAATGGAATGGAAGAGAAAAGAAGAGAAGAGTTGGAAGAGACCTTAGAGGTCTTCTAGTCCAACCCCCTGCTTAGGCACAAAATACTACACCTCTTCAGACAAATGGTTATCCAACATCTTTTTTGAAACTTCCAGTGTTGGAGCATTCACAACTTCTGGAGGCAAGCCATTCCACGAATTAATTGTTCTAACTGTCAGAAAATTTCTCCTTAGTTCTAAGTTGCTTCTCTCCTTGGTTAGTGAAGTAGACCCAGAGACAGGGTTTGAGCAATCGGTACTTTTATTCAGCTCAGAGAATAAGTGACAGCTCAGCAAGGTAAAGTGACGATTCAGCGAGTACCGACTGGCTCTGCAGGGAGAAGCCGCTTCTTTTATACTTTTGCGGTTCCCGCCAAAGCGAGAGCCGGCCGCGTCTGAGCCAATCAGGAGCGACTTCCTGCTTGGGCTCAGACAGCGCTGGAAAAGAGGAACAAACTATTTACAGCGTTACAAGGTAGCCATTTCAGGATACAACACCCCTCCCCTCATAGTTGGACCCATCCATCAAGAAAGCCACGTGACGAAGTCGTCCAATCGGTGAGGCCTTCGAGACTCTCGCGCTGACCTGCGCAGTCCATTTTCTCCTTCGCCACTGACTGTGGAGGATGGCTCGCCGCTGTTCTCCCGGTGCGGCGGACTAGGCCTGGCGGGCCCAACGAAGGCCTCGGAGGACGAGGATGGCTCGGCGTCGCTGGATGGTTCCCCCTGGCCCGATAAGTCTCTCTGCGTGTTTCTTAGTTCGGGCAATGTATAAAAGTCTGTTGAGGGGGGAGAGTCCGAGTCAGCGGGTTGTTGTAATTGGTTTTCAGTTCGTTTCCGAATGTGGTCTATGTGTCGTTTCCACAAACGACCATCCTCCAGTTTAACAATATAAGTCTTGGGTGCATTTTGCTTAACAATAATTCCCTTCATCCAGTTTACATTTCCATCAAAGCATTTTACATATACATTTTGACCCAAATACATTTCTCTTTCTGGTTTTATGCACATTTGGTTATTATTCAAACAGAACCTTGGGTTTAACCTGTCTAGTGGTGACCTCAACTTTCTCCCCATCAATAACTCTGCAGGGCTTACATGTGTGTGCGAGTTAGGGGTAATGTGCTGGGTTAATAAGAATTGGTCCAAGTTCTGTTGCACATCTCCAGGGCCTGACCTGTGCAATGCCTCTTTTGCCACCCTTACGTAACGTTCTGCCAACCCGTTAGCCCAGGGCGAGTAAGGCGAGATGAGGGCATGTCTGACCCCCAGGCCATCTAGGAATAATTCGAATTGCCTGGCTGTTAGTTGTGGTCCATTGTCAGACACCAATAGATCAGGGCAACCATGGGATGCAAACAGTCTGCTCAATACCTTGATAGTGGCACTTGTGGTTATGTTGTTCATTGCTATTATTTCCAACCATTTGGAGAAAGCATCAACCACTATTAGGAAATACTGAGACCCCACTGGGCCAGCAAAATCAATGTGGATCCTAGACCAAGGGCCAGCAGGCTGTTCCCACTCAGCCGGAGTTGTTTTGGGGGGATTGGGCCTAGACTCTTGGCACGGGTCACACTTTGAAACCCAACTTTCAATATCAGCATCAAGCCCTGGCCACCATAAATGCCCCCTTGCTAGGCTCTTCATCCTGACAATCCCAGGATGGCCCACGTGTAACATTCTGAGTACCTTTTCCCTTAGGCGTTTGGGGATGATCACTCTATCCCCCCACAGCAAACAACCTTTTACATATGACAATTCAAGCCTTTTGTTCTTAAAATCACACAATTCAGGTTTAACAATATCATTTTGCCATCCCTTTAGAACACAGTTCACTACTTGTTTCAGGATTTGGTCTTGCTGCGTGTGTGCAGCTACCTCTTTTGCTGTGGTTAGTGGGTTTTCCTCGAGTTCTATCATTAGCACGTCTGTGGTTGGAACAGGGTCTTCTACCAAGTCTGCTATGGGGCATCTGCTGAGGCCGTCTGCATGATTGATTTCCTTCCCCCCCTTGTGGGTGAGCTCATACTGATACCCAGAGAGGAAAAGGGCCCATCTGATTAGTCTTGGAGACATAAAAGGTGGAGTGGGCTTGTTGGGGGCTAGCAGGCCTAGTAGGGGTTTGTGGTCAGTGACTAGCTCAAAATTTCTTCCAAAAATGTAATTGTGAAACTTCTTTACCCCTGCCACTAATGCCAGAGCCTCCTTGTCTAACTGGCTATAATTTCTCTCCGTGCTGGTCATGGTTCTTGAAAAAAATGCTATTGGGGCCTCTGTCTGATTAGGTAGAACGTGAGCTAGGACTCCTCCTATGCCGTACGGCGAAGCGTCGCACGTGAGCCTAATGGGTAGTGAGGCACTATATTGGACTACTACACTTTTAGAAGTTAGTAAATTTTTTATTTGAGCAAAGGCTTCACGTTCAATTTTCCCCCATGTCCAGCGGGCTTCCTTCTGGAGTAAACGATGGAGAGGCTCTGCTACTGTTGCCTTCTGCTTTAAAAAAACGGAATAAAAATTAAGGAGGCCCAAAAATGCTTGCAACTCACTCTTATCTCGTGGCTCTGGGGCTTCTCTAATTGCTCTCAGCTTCTCAGTTGTGGGGTGGATACCTTCCTTATCTATTTTATATCCTAGGAATTCAATACTGTTAGTTCCCCAGACACATTTATCAGGCTTGATTCGTAACCCTTTGTCCTGTAGCCTCTTAAGTACTTCCCTTATTCTTTTGTTCACTTGTTCCTGGTTTTCCCCTGCAATTAAGATGTCATCAAAATATGGGATGGCCCCATTTACCCCTGACAATAGGCGTTCCATGATGCTCTGGAATATCCCTGGGGCTATGCTCACCCCAAACTGTAACCTCGTGCATTTGAAAGCCCCCCTGTGCGTTACAATTGTTTGAGCGTTTGCTGTTTGTTCATCGACCGGAAGTTGCTGGTAAGCCTGCGCCAGGTCGATCTTTGCGAACCTTTTCCCCTCCCCCAGGGAGTGTAAGAGTTGTTGCACAACCGGAATGGGGTAGGGGTGGTGTTGGAGTGCCTTATTCAGGGTTGATTTGTAATCAGCGCAAACTCTTAAGGAGCCATCTGGCTTCAGGGGTGTCACTATGGGAGTTTCCCATGGCCCCTGTTCCACAGGGACCAAGATACCTTGACTAATGAGTTTGTCCAGCTGTAAGTCTAGCTTGGGGAGAAGCGGGAGGGGAACCCTGCGAGGTTTCAGTCTAACTGGTGGGACCTTGGGGTCAATAGAGAAAGATATGGGGGTTCCCTTATACAATCCTAAGGTGGGGCTGAACACTTCAGGGAATTCTTTCACAAAGTTAGGCATAATATCACAGTTTACATTACACACACCCGAAATTTCAATCCCCAACGGTTCCATCCATGCTAGCCCTAGCAGGGAGTGTTTGGCCCCCGTCACAATAAGCATGGGAAGGGTACATTTGACATTCTTAAATACAATAGGTACATTTGCAGTTCCCAGGACCGAGATTACCCCCCCTTGGAAGTCTCTGATCACCAAAGAGGTTTGAATTAGGTCAGCCTCAGACACATTAGGCATATATAGCTTAAATTTTTCCCAGGGCATGATGGTATATCTCGAACCCGTATCTAGCTCCATTGAGCAAGGCTGGTTATTTAGCAACAACGAGATAACAATTTTAGCCCCCTTTTTGGTTGCCGTGTTATTCACGGAATATTGAGAGTTACCTCTATTGTAGTCTCGGTTAGCGGTGGGGTAATTCCTTTGACCCGAGTTGCGGAACGGTCTCCTTTCTCGCGATTGGGGGGGGTGGTTTTGGGGTCGCTGGTATTGTTGTGTGGCAAAAGTTTCTTCTGGTGCCGTTGCCCTGCATGCGATGGCGATGTGGCCTCTCCGGTTGCAACGGCGGCAAGTGGTGTCGCGGAACGGGCATCGATGGCGCTGGTGATTTCCCCGGCAGCCCGCGCAGGGGGCTGGATGAGTAGCTCTAGGGTGTCTCGGTTGGTCTTGCAGGAGGAGGCAGTCGTCCCCGTTGCTAGTTAGCTGGCCGCGGACGTCTGTTCCCATGGCGCTGGGAGACTCGGCGTCGATTTTGGCAATGGTTTCTCGCCTTCCGTGCTCTTTTAATTCTCTTGCCGCTGCGTCGGCTGCTTCCGCGGTTTGCGCTAATTTGATTACGGTTTGTAGAGTCGGCTCATCTTCGGTGAGGAGTTTACTTCTCACTGTGTGGTTCTTCATGCCGAAAATCAAGGCGTCGGTGAGGCGAGCTTCCGGATCTTGAAACTTGCATTGAGCGAGTACCGTTCGAAGCCGCGTTGTGAATTGGCTTATCGACTCGGTTTCTCTCTGAGCCATCATGTGAAATTGATGCCGGTAAACCACGGCTGGTCTGGTTGGTTTAAAATGGCTCGCTAGTTTCTGTTGAAGGACGTCCCACGCTGTGGCTCTTGCTTGTTCTGGTTCGGTGAGAGTTTGGGCAAGTCTACGGATCTCTGCGCCGCAGTAGTTTAGAAAAATAGCCCGTCTGCGATCGGCTCCGGCGTCCTGCATTCCCGCCGCCTCGAGGAATATCTCGAAGGTGGCCATGTACTCGTCCCAAGTCATTTTCTCGGCATCGAAAAGTTCTGGAGCCTGGCCGATCTGGATTTTGTCCATGTTGCACGCGAAGTTCTTCCGTTCGTTCGTCGCCAGTGAAGTAGACCCAGAGACAGGGTTTGAGCAATCGGTACTTTTATTCAGCTCAGAGAATAAGTGACAGCTCAGCAAGGTAAAGTGACGATTCAGCGAGTACCGACTGGCTCTGCAGGGAGAAGCCGCTTCTTTTATACTTTTGCGGTTCCCGCCAAAGCGAGAGCCGGCCGCGTCTGAGCCAATCAGGAGCGACTTCCTGCTTGGGCTCAGACAGCGCTGGAAAAGAGGAACAAACTATTTACAGCGTTACAAGGTAGCCATTTCAGGATACAACAGTTAGTTTCCACCCATTGCTTCTTGTTCTACCCTCAGGTGCTTTGGAGATTAGTTTAACTTCTTCTTCTTTGTAGCAACCCCTTAGATATTGGAACACTGCTATCATATCTCCCCTAGTCCTTCTTTTCATTAAACTAGACATACCCAGTTCCTGCAACCGTTCTTCATGTGTTTTAGCCTCCAGTCCCCTAATCATCTATGTCGTTCTTCTCTGTACTCTTTCTCAACGTCCTTTTTGAATCGTGGTGACCAAAACTGAATGCAGTATTCCAAGTGTGGCCTTACCAAGGCATTATAAAGTGGTAGTAATACTTTATGTGATCTTGATTCTATCTCCAGTTAATGCAGCCAATAGATTCTTGAATTATTAGATGCCATCTAGTCACTGTAAATATTTGGTAGCCATATAAACAGATCTTCTTTAGGATGTTCTGTCCTCAACTTGACCTTCAGGTCTTCAAGGATTCCACTCATCACCACTGTTATCAATTTCATCTACCTTATGCTAGTTGTCCTCTTTTTCTCTTTTCTCCTTTCCCCTTTTCAGTATTATAGACTTGTCAAGAGATCTGAGGCTTTGCATAATGCATCCAGAATATCACAACAGAAGTCTGGTCATTTGTGCCTCGAATAAGAACTCTGAACTGATTTGTTCTATGATCCATATGTATTATAGGGGTTGCTGTTGGGGTTTGGGGAGGGGGGTTTGATAATGATATTCTGAAGAACCTTCTCCAAGAACAAAGTTCAAAAGTACTTACCTTTTTTTTTCTTAAAGTACATTACATTAATATTGAAGTGTGTAAAGAAACATACAATATATTGACAATACAATCTCAACATTAATCCTGATGATATATTAATAAGGCTATACTAAGGTTATATAGTTCCAGTTGACTAAAAGCATGACTAAAGCCATGAATAAAACTAGGTCACTTACCTTTTCTTTACTTTTTTTCTGCACTTTGCATAACATTTTTTTTTGCAAAGGAATGTTATACAAAATGCATGGTGAGTTCATATGAATATAATATGATGGGTATTGTCATAATAAATAAAATAAAGGGGGGGGTGTAGAAATTATAACTACAACAGCTCTCCTTTTTTAAAAAAAAATAACCATACCTCTCAAAATTCTCCTTTTTCAACTTTTGTTGGGAAAAAAAGTGAATTGACAAACAAAATAATTCAAATCAGATCTTGAATTCTCATTTGGGTGTTGCACAATAATTCTTTTAACTAGCTTCCATGCCTGCAAAATCCTTGGGTTTTCAAGAAACTAGAAAGTTAAATGTGGAAATACAGCTAAAAACAGTGTGCATTTCTTTAAATCAAAAAAGTTGATATAGATTCATGTTAACAGCTTTATTGATTTCAGCCCAAAGTGTGACAATAGGATAAGCCCAATCTGTTTGGGTTAATGTTCTGACCTAGGCGTTTGAGCTTCAATGTGCTGTAATTATAGGCAGCCATTGTTATTAATTAACATTTTTGTTATATCTGTGCATAATTAGCATAAATAATTCCAAACTTTATCTGTGATAATTCCATCCTTTTGTGCATACAGTATAATAGTGGCTATATACAGTATAATAGTGATACAGTATAATATATACATTTATATCACACGTTTTTGCTGAATATTTAAAATTAAGGGAGACTAGGATAGCACTATTTTGGCCTTGTTCTGACCTCATCAGCTAGCCATACCCTTACTGGGATTTGATCCTGGGGCTTCTGCCTTGTAAGGCAGAGAATTAACTTCTAGACCACCAGATCTGATCCCTTCAGCTTTGTACCAGGGAAGGGCTATATGTTTTTTTCTGTTGGATCACCCTGGTATCTTGAAGGAACGTCACAGCTCCTTTTTGCCTCTAGGCCCAACCCAGGGCCATTTCAAAGCAGTTAATTTATTCATAGCCAACAAACTATGTTCTGTAGGTATCACATGTATCCCATATATATATGAAATCCATTTTTTTTACTACCACTTCTGTGAGTGTGTCTTGATGCATGTGGTGTGGCTTGGTAGGCATGGCTCGATGAGCATAGCTTGGTGAGCATGGTGGAGGAAGGACACTGCAAAATCTCCATTCCCACCATGGTCCAGGGGAAGGATACTACAAAATATCCATTCCCACTCCATTCTGGGACCAGCCAGAGGTGGTATTTGCTGGTTCTCTGAACTACTCAAAATTTCCGCTACCGGTTCTCCAGAACCTGTCCGAACCTGCTAGATTTCGCCCCTAGGGTTTAAACTGTAGGCTTTCTTGCATAACATGTTAGAATTCTATCCATGACCTAATGTTTTCCAGTTGCATTTTACGGTATGAAATGCAGCTATTGAAATAGATCCCTGCCCAAACAGGTATCCCCCTACTTACAAAGATTTCCTATAATAATGCTCAAATGAAATTCAAAGAAGACATGAATTCTGAAGTTCCTTGTTCCAGACACTTGCCAAATCCTGAGTAATCCCCCAAAGATTTAAGTAGTTAAATCTACTATGCAATACGTTCTTGCTTAATAACATTTTCAGAAAATGTATTTGTCCTTGCCAAATCCACTTACTTAAATGAATTCAAATTAATGTAATGAAAGACCTTTGAAAATCCACAAGTCAACTTTGGGGTTAAAATAATTTGAATCACATTTATCTTGCCCCAAACATTCATAAGATTTATGATGAAGTCCCACTCAAGCCAAGCTCAATTTCTGATCTACATAGTTTGCAACTGCTTTCATTTGGAATACTGTACAGTGGTACCTCTACCTAAGAACTCCTCTACTTATGAACCTTTCTAGATAAGAACCGGAAGTTCAAGATTTTTTTGCTTCTTCTCAAGAACCATTTTCCACTTACAAACCCGAGCTTCCGAAACTGTAATTGGAAAAGGCAGGGAGAAGCCTCTCTGGGGCCTCTCTAGGAATCTCCTGGGAGAAAACAAGGCTGGAAAAGGCAGGGAGAAGCCTCCGTGGGGCCTCTCTAGGAATCACCTGGGAGGAAACAGACGGAAAAGGCGGGGAGAAGCCTCTGTGGGGCCTCTCTAGGAATCTCCTGGGAGGAAACAGGGCCTCCACCCTCCTTGTGGTTTCCCCAATCACACATATTATTTGCTTTTACATTGATTCCTATGCTTCTAGATGCTCCATTCTTAAACCACCTTTCTCTCCCTTCCCTCCTTATGATCCAGGACAAAGCTGCTATTAAGGAATTGTAAAGTTCCAGAAGCCACGTCCTACATGCTTTCCATAGGCAGCTTGCCCTGTGCTTTCCTGTACCAACAGGCACCTTCCATACTGTTCTGTCGAGCTCTCTGGTAGAATCCTCCCGAAAATGCACAGATACAATTTCAGACACACACACGTTTGAAAATTCAAAACAATGTTTTTTATACCGAAAATTCAAATAAACTAAGCCCTCTTTTTGTACAGCAAAGAGCACTCGTCTCCAAACAAACTGGTAATTTGTACAAGTCCCTTATCAGTTCTGTGATACTTAGCTTGCAGCTTTGAGGCAATTCACAGTCCTTTTTCTTTCACAAAGTGAAACACACTTTGCTCTGGTTTAGTTTCAAAGCGGGGGGAAATCAACACACAAAAGGTCAAAGTCAGTAAAGCAGTCATGAAACACAACGATCAGATAATCCTCCACAATGGCCAAACCCACAGGCTGCTATTTATAGTAGCCTCACTAATTACCACAGCCCCACCCAAACATAGGTGGCCTCATTTTCTTTGATAATAATCTCTCAGTTGTTGTTGCCTATGCATCACTCTTCGAATGCGTGGCTGTATCATTAACTCTTGTTCCGAATCCATGGAGGAGCTAGATAATTGATCTCCTTCTGAGCTGTCTGCCACACTCTCCTCCTCCCTGTCACTCATGTCTTCTTGGTCAGAGGAGCCTTCATCAGCAGATTCCACCGGGAGCAAAACAGGCCTGCAGCATGTGGATATCTCCCCCACATCCACAGTCCTTGGGGCAGAAGCTGGAGCAGAGCTAACCACAACACATACACACCTTGCCTTTTGCTTCCCAGCACTAACATGCAAACCGACACTCAAAGATGTGACCACAAGCTGCATCTGATAGAGATACCTTACAGGGGTGGACAAACAAATGGAAACACCTTGAAAAATCATCAAAATATCTTTTAATATGGAAACACTTGACTTTTTGGCATCATAATGTTTGAACATGTTCAAAACAATCAAAACCTGACATATTTTAATGTTTTTTTAATTCTGTTTTTTGATATGTTTTTTTAAAGTACCTTTTTTTACAGACATTTAAGGTAATATGGTCCACGCTGATTAGACCTGCTCATGCCCAGAGAAGCAATACGTGATGGGTGAACCGAACTCCTTCAAAGGGAGGTCTTCACGTAAAAATAAACATTGTTATTTTTACGTGAAAGGACACCGCAGCGGCGCTGCAAGCAAAAAGCGGTCCTTTCACGTAAAAATAACAATAACAATAACCTCCCTCTGAAGTAGCTGGGGAATCCCTCCCACGAAGAGATTCCAGGGACGGAGCTTTGACGTCACCGGCAGGTTGCTAAGAACCCCAAGGTGATCACTTCCTGGATTCCATGGAATCCAGGAAGTGATCACCTAGGCGTCTTCAGCAACCTGCCGGTATAAGTGATGTCAAAGCTCCTCCCCCGGAATCTCTTGGTGGGATTCCCCGTTCGGGTTCGGGTTTGGGTTTGGTTCGGGTTCGGCCGAATTTTGCATAAAGTTCGTCCGAACTTGCCGAACCCAAACACCGTTGGGTTCGCCCATCACTAGTGAGCACCTATTCTGACCTTATAGATACAGCTGAAATCTGTGTAGGGTGTGCTCTGTGTATGCGTGTGTCTGTTTGTGTATACACAATGTTGGCAGAATCAAAAGGAGGCCATTCTTCACATGACTTCCCATTGCTGCACTCATTCAAATAAATGCTTATTTAATCTGAGATTGCTTGAGGATGACGTCATTTGGAAGAAATCCAAGACCAGAGATTTATAATTTGTAAGATAGGGTGAATGGAAGAGGCAGACAGAAGTGGCTTCAAAACAACAGCTCTTTATTTGGCAACTATTTCCAACTCAGCAAAGGCTCTGCCTGACACTCAGCTATTTTATAGGGAGATGCCAGACAGTCTAGCTAGCCAATCGGCAGTCAGTATTTTTCCTTCCAGAATGGAGGACCTGACTGAAGCCTATGCGCTTCAATCTGAGAATACAGTTGGTAACCCATAATCTGTCTAACCCTCATCTTTGAAATGGTTTCAAAATTGCTATGCAGAATGCATATAAATCTCCCTGAATATAGTCAGGTGCCACTGATCTATGCAGCACAGCTTGGTCCATTTTGCATAGGTGCACATTGAAGAGAATGTAAAATGGTTGACCTGCAATGAACTACAGATTAATATTCTATAATAACTTGATGGTTATGTTACTGAAATAAGCCCAGGGGGAGGAAGAGACATTTGCCACAACTTGCATTATCAGGAAATAAACAGAAAAAATGAAAGGGATCATAAAATATACTGCTGGTTGCACTATTCTTTTAAATCTTTGCAGTTTGGTAGAACCACCAATGGCTCTGTTATTGAATGATGACTATGAATTTGCCTTAATTTGTATTGGCTTGCAAATATTATACTGTATATGCTGCAAGAAAATTTAACCATTCATGTAGTTGGCCAAATAAACTAGCCTAAGTTTTGTTAGAAATAAGAAACAAAACATGTATCTCATGTTGCCCTCTTATTACAGTCTTCAACCTGATGACAGCTCTGAGTTTTTGGTAGATTTGCAATACATTTCATAAATGTAGCTGATTCCCTATTACAGCCATACAATTTTGTTGATATCAGCATGCATGTCCAGAAAACAACAAATTCTATCATTTAATTATGTGCCATGATTCTATGTTACATTAGTCTGCAAAAAGACTTGTTTTGAATTGAATTGAAAACCCCAGTGCTGAGAACCAGTCCAATCCCAATAAACTAGTAAACGGGCCGCCCACTGTGATGAATAGTAAAAGAATAGTAAAAGTATTCTTTCTAATTCAAATGGATTCAGAGTCTTACTTTCCTGGTCTCTGAAAAGAAGCATAGCTCACAATTTTCTAAATTGCCCAACTCCTTTCTTTCTCAACCTACCAACCAATTGGCCATTATAGCTATTTATTCTTAACTGACACAGCCTCGCCTTCATTCTTGCTGCTTCCCAGTTTCCTCCCATTAACTGCAGTCTTCTAGCTGCAATAAGTCCCACACTACCATACTCCAAAGGCTGTTGCCACGGTCTCAACCCTAGCTTTATTTTGGATTTCAATTGGATTTGAGCCAGACAGCTGAGAGAGGCAGAGAGGGGTGCCAAGCAGCTGCTGTCGCCTCTGCTTGCCTCTCAAATAGCTATCAAAGAAAACGCTACAGAGAGAGATAAAGAGAGAGAGAGAGAGCACAGCAATAAGAAGGTCCTTTGTTTTGTCTCTGGTGCCAGTATTCCTGAAGGAACTGGTTGGGTGAATATTATGTTTCTCAGAGAAAAACTACTCCCAGTTGCTGGATTCTTGAACTACAATTATATCTTGGCTAAATTCCACGATGGAGGCACCCATTCCTTGGTTCGTCTACTCTATAAAAACAGAAACCCAGCCTGGTGGAATTGACTCTCAAAAGATCTTCTCCAATGTCATGTCATACATATCCTTTAGAAACATAGAAGATTGACGGCAGAAAAAGACCTCATGGTCCATCTAGTCTGCCCTTATACTATTTCCTGTATTTTATCTTATGATGGATATATGTATATCCCAGGCATGTTTAAATTCAGTTACTGTGGATTTACCAACCACGTCTGCTGGAAGTTTGTTCCAAGCAATTTACTATTCTTTCAGTAAAATAATATTTTCTCACGTTGTTTCTGATCTTTCCCCCAACTAACCTCAGATTATGCCCCCTTGTTCTTGTGTTCACTTTCCTATTAAAAACACTTCCCTCCTGAACCTTGTTTAACCCTTTAACATATTTAAATGTTTTGATCGTGTCCACTCTTTTCCTTCTGTCCTCCAGACTATACAGATTGAGTTCATTAAGTCTTTCCTGATAAGTTTTATGCTTAAGACCTTCCACCATTCTTGTAACCAGTCTTTGGACCCTTTCCAAAGACGGGCTACAAGAATGGTAGAAGGTCTTAAACATAAAACATATCAGGAAAGATAAGATTCTTTGAACTACAGCATCCATCATGCCCAGCCAGGCTGATCAAGACAATGTCAGATTGTGAGAGGCACCAATATTTATATTGGTGGATAGATGGCATCTTTGCCTTCCAGCTGTTAAAGCCAACTCCCACCTACTTCTGAAAGATTTATAATCTAAAAACCTTTGGCCAGAACAGACCAATGAATTTGATCAAGCAAAGTGTAGCATTTATCTTTTACAATCAATTTTTGGACAAGTCTTTGCTGATTTCTTCTGTAAGATAGAGAGGCTTGAAATCATTTATCCAGTTTCACCGTCTGATGGATGGAGGCTGGAAGCTGAATTCAATATAAAATAAACAATAATAGCTGAGTTAGGAAAAGTACTAAATCAAAAGATACCAAATCAAAATAATGTTTATGATTTGTGGGGCATAGCACGTCGAATGAACCAAACCAAAGTTTATTTGACAAATTTCAGTTCTGCAGACCATTTCTTAGCAAGATATATCGACCCAGTTCGTGGTGCTCTTCTCTTATATCTTATATCTAACCATCTCCATAGTTACAGTTGATAGGTGTATTATATATTATTACTATTCGTTTTATATCGCAAACTATATTCTTTGGCTTCAGTCCTACAGCCCACTCTTCCTCAGTTGGGTTGTTGGAATTACAAGCAACAGTTTCAGTAGACATCTGCCTGGGGATGTTTTGTGAAATAAACCTCCTTGAAATCAAAAATTAAATTATATCAAGAAGAAAGAAGCTTCTTAAAAAGTTTAAGCAGTAAAACATGCGAACAGTTCTTGGACTTGTTCATTTACATTGCTTATAATACCTACTCATTTTGTACTGGATATTTTAATTATTACTATGCTTATTTAGTAAAATGCTATAGTCTGTATATTTTATTTATTTATTACATGTATAGATATAACACTCATACAATGCATATACTGTAGTCATGACTAGTACAGGGGTACCTCATTATACGAACTTAATTGGTTACAGGAGGAGGTTCGTAAGGTGAAAAGTTCATAAGATGAAACAATGTTTCCCATAGGAATCAATGTAAAAGCAAATAATGGGTGCAAATCCTTCAGGAAAATCCCAAACTTTAGAAGGGAGGCGAACAGAGGGCAGGGAGGAGCAGCTAAAGGGGGCGGGTGGAAGAAGCAAGGCTAGGCTAAAGGGTGAGTGGGAAGGAAGAAAGGCAAGGGGGGCGCCCCTCCCTTTTCTTTCTTCAAAAGACACCGTTTCAGTGCCTTTGCAAGCATGCAAAATCTTTACTCCTCCAAGCTGCCCCTCCCTTTTCTTTCTTCAAAAGACACCGTTTCAGTGCCTTTGCAAGCATGCAAAATCTTTACTCCTCCAAGCTGCCCCTCCCTTTTCTTTCTTAAAAAGACACCGTTTCAGTGCCTTTGCAAGCATGCAAAATCTTCACTCCTCCAAGCTGCCCCTCCCTTTTCTTTCTTCAAAAGACACCGTTTCAGTACCTTTGCAAGCATGCAAAATCTTTACTCCTCCAAGCTGCCCCTCCCTTTTCTTTCTTAAAAAGACACCGTTTCAGTGCCTTTGCAAGCATGCAAAATCTTCACTCCTCCAAGCTGCCCCTCCCTTTTCTTTCTTCAAAAGACACCGTTTCAGTGCCTTTGCAAGCATGCAAAATCTTTACTCCTCCAAGCTGCCCCTCCCTTTTCTTTCTTAAAAAGACACCGTTTCAGTGCCTTTGCAAGCATGCAAAATCTTCACTCCTCCAAGCTGCCCCTCCCTTTTCTTTCTTCAAAAGACACCGTTTCAGTGCCTTTGCAAGCATGCAAAATCTTCACTCCTCCAAGCTGCCCCTCCCTTTTCTTTCTTCAAAAGACACCGTTTCAGTGCCTTTGCAAGCATGCAAAATCTTCACTCCTCCAAGCTGCCCCTCCCTTTTCTTTCTTCAAAAGACACCGTTTCAGTACCTTTGCAAGCATGCAAAATCTTCACTCCTCCAAGCTGCCCCTCCCTTTTCTTTCTTAAAAAGACACCGTTTCAGTGCCTTTGCAAGCATGCAAAATCTTCACTCCTCCAAGCTGCCCCTCCCTTTTCTTTCTTCAAAAGACACCGTTTCAGTGCCTTTGCAAGCATGCAAAATCTTTACTCCTCCAAGCTGCCCCTCCCTTTTCTTTCTTAAAAAGACACCGTTTCAGTGCCTTTGCAAGCATGCAAAATCTTCACTCCTCCAAGCTGCCCCTCCCTTTTCTTTCTTCAAAAGACACCGTTTCAGTGCCTTTGCAAGCATGCAAAATCTTCACTCCTCCAAGCTGCCCCTCCCTTTTCTTTCTTCAAAAGACACCGTTTCAGTACCTTTGCAAGCATGCAAAATCTTCACTCCTCCAAGCTGCCCCTCCCTTTTCTTTCTTAAAAAGACACCGTTTCAGTGCCTTTGCAAGCATGCAAAATCTTCACTCCTCCAAGCTGCCCCTCCCTTTTCTTTCTTCAAAAGACACCGTTTCAGTGCCTTTGCAAGCATGCAAAATCTTTACTCCTCCAAGCTGCCCCTCCCTTTTCTTTCTTCAAAAGACACCATTTCAGTACCTTTGCAAGCATGCAAAATCTTCACTCCTCCAAGCTGCCCCTCCCTTTTCTTTCTTCAAAAAAGAGGAAAAAAAGAAACCCCTTCATCCCAGCAGCAGCTGCTTGGGTTCGTAAGGTAAAAATAGTTCGGAAGAAGAGGCAAAAAAATCTTAAACACCGGGTTCGTATCTTGAAAAGTTCGTTAGAAGAGGCATTCGTAAGATGAGGTACCACTGTATTATCATATAAAGTAACTTGTGTTGATGCAGCTACAGAGATGTTCTTCTATATGTGGTAAGCCAGGCAACATCATGCAGTAGTATTGCCTGTCGTTCTAAGAAGTTACTTCCCAAAATCAATAGATTTTAGAATTCAGTGCTGTCCAAAATGCTGTACCATAGCAGTGTTATTGTACTTTTCTGCTAGGATTGGCAGATTCTCCATTTGTTTAATTGATTTATTTAATTTGATACCTTGTTTTGAATGCCTTAATTCTCTAAGTCACCTGTAGTCCAGCTGGTATCTGGCAGATGGATAAATTTCATAAGCAAATGCAATAAATAATAAATATTAAAAATAAGTTCTCCATAGCTGCATAGAAAGCAGACGTGCAGTTTTTCCTCAGATGGAGCAATACACAATAAACAATAGTTGTTTACTCTCTGACTAATTTGTTTATTGTTGAACTGCTGGACAAATTTTGTTGCTTGGGTATAGTGAGTGTATGTGTGTGTGTGTGTGTGTGTGTGTATGTTGTGTCCCTTAATTTTCAAATTCAGCCAAAACATGTGACACATGCATAATATAGTTTGTCGGCTATTAATAAATTAACTGCCTTGGAAATGGCCCTGGGTTGGGCCGAGAGGCAAAAAAGGAGCTGTGATGTTCCTTCAATATACCAGGGTGATTCGACACAAAAATATGTAGCCGTTCCCTGGTACAGAGCTGAAGGGATTGGATACTGTAGCCTAGAGGTTAATTCTCTGCCTTACAAGGCAAAGGTTGCAAGTTCAAGTCCCAGTGAGGGTATGGCTAGCTGATGAGGCCAAAATAAGGCCGAAATAGATCTATCCTAGTCTTCCTTAATTTTCAAATTCAGCCAAAACATGTCACACCCCCCACCCCACATATATATATAGAGAGAGACAATAAAGTATTTATTTATTTATTTAACCATTAGACCAATGACAAACAAGTTTATTAGGGGATTGGAGGCTAAAACATGAAGAACAGTTGCTGGAATTGGGTATGTCTAGCTTAATGAAAAGAAGGGGTGACATGATAGCAGTGTTCCAACATCTAAGAGATTGCCACAAGGAAGAGGGAGTTAGGCTTTTCTCCAAAGCGCCTGAGGGTAGAACAAGAAGCAATGGGTGGAAACTAACCAAGAAGAGAAGCAACCTACAGTAGAAATAAGGAGAACTTTTCTGACAGTTAGAAAAATTGATCAGTGGAACAACTTGCTTCCAGAAGTTGTGAATGCTCCAACACATTCACAGAAGAGATTGTACAGAATGATATGGGGTCTCCTTGTCCCACCTGATCAAGAAGTTGAACTTCCACAGTCCTTTCCAATGCGGTTTTTCTGTTGTATTATTCAAAAGGGTCTTCCCATTTTATTTACCCAACAACTGCATGGTTACATTAATCGAATGCAACCAAGATTACATTAATCTATATTAGTATTAGTGAGAACTCCAGCAAAAGCCCAGCTGGCGACTCACATTTAAATAGAGAGCTCCGGCGGGGAAGAACCAGCTCCTGTTCTCCCACTCTATAGAGACGACCTGTTTGGAGACAACTGGCTAATATGCAAATCCTAAGACACAACATGAACATTTTTATTTAAATCCACTGACTTCATATTTCCCTGAAACATATTAAGGTTGACATTGTTCAAAATTTTGTGAGATGGTTCACGTCTGAAAAGAAGGACCAGGGGAGACATGATAGCAGTGTTCCAGTATCTCAGGGGTTGCCACAAAGAAGAAGGAGTCAACCTATCCTCCAAAGCACCTGAGGGTAGAACAAGAAGCAATGGGTGGGAACTGAATAAGGAGAGAAGCAAGTTAGATCTAAGGAGATATTTCCTGACAGAACAATTAATGAGCGGAACAGCTTGCCTCCAAAATGTTGAATGCCCCAACACTGGAAGTTTTAAAGAAGATGTTGGATAACCATCTATCTGAAGTAGTGTAGGGTTTCCTGCCTAAGCAGGGGGTTGGAGTAGAAGACCTCCAAGGTCCCTTCCAACTTTGTTGTTGTTGTTGTTGTTGTTGTTAATAATAATAATAATAATAATAATAACAACAACAACAATAATAATAATAATTTATTGGATTTGTATGCTGCCCCTCTCCGAAGACTTGGGGCGGCTCACAACAATAATTAAAAACAATATTATAGTGAAACAAATCTAATATTAAAAAAGAAGCATTTAAAACCCTATCATATTTAAAAACCAAACAGCACATACATACTAAACATAACATATAAAGAGCCTGGGGGAAAGGTGTCTCAACTCCCCCATGCCTGGCGGTATAGGTGGGTCTTGAGTAGTTTACGAAAGACAAGGAGGGTGGGGGCAGTTCTAATCTCCGGGGGGAGTTGATTCCAGAGGGTCGGGGCCGCCACAGAGAAGGCTCTTCCCCTGGGGCCCGCCAAACAACATTGTTTAGTCGACAGAACCTGGAGAATGCCAACTCTGTGGGACCTTATCGGTCACTGGGATTCGTGCGGTAGCAGGCGGTTCCAGAGGTATTCTGGTCCAATGCCATGTAGGGCTTTAAAGGTCATAACCAACACTTTGAATTGTGACCGGAAACTGATCGGCAGCCAATGCAGGCAACAGAGTGTTGCAGAAACGTGGGCGAATCTGGGAAGCCCCAGATGGCTCTCGCGGCCGCGTTCTGCACGATCTGAAGTTTCCAAACACTTTTCAAAGGTAGCCCCATGTAGAGAGCATTGCAGTAATAGAACCTCGAAGTGATGAGAGCATGAGCGACTCTGAGCAATGACTCCCTGTCCAAATAGGGCCGCAACTGATGCACCAGGCCAACCTGGGCAAATGCCCTCCTCGCCACAGTCGAAAGATGATGTTCCAATGTCAGCTGTGGATCGAGGAGGACGCCCAAGTTGTGAACCCTCTCTGTGGGGGTCAGTAGTTCCCCCCCAGGGTGATGGACGAACAGATGGAATTGTCCAATAACAATAATAATAATAATAATAATAATAATAATAATAATAGTAATAATAATAATAATAATAATAATAATAATAATAATAATAATAAATTACTTTAAAGAAAAAAATATGCATAATGAACATCTTTATAAAAAAAAAGTCTGAGAAAAAATATGCTGGAAAAGCATATTCAAACTGTTCACTAAATGAACCTCATGTTTGCTTTAGTGAGCTAGTTTTTATTCCACTTTTATTCCGAAGTCAGACTTTATGTTGGCATCAGCTCTTTTCCGGATCAGTTCTGTGCTCAATGTCTTTCTACCATTGGGGAAAAGGAATCCTCAATCTGAGTATTTTATTGGCAGTTCTGTGTTAGCAAAAACTTCAGAAGAGAAGGATTTAGGGGTAGTGATTTCTGACAGTCTCAAAATGGGTGAGCAGTGTGGTCGGGCAGTAGGAAAAGCAAGTAGGATGCTTGGCCGCATTGCTAGAGGTATAACAAGCAGGAAGAGGGAGATTGTGATCCCCTTATAGAGCGCTGGTGAGACCACATTTGGAATACAGTACTGTGTTCAGTTCTGGAGACCTCACCTACAAAAAGATATTGACAAAATTGAACGGGTCCAAAGACGGGCTACAAGAATGGTGGAAGGTCTTAAGCATAAAACGTATCAGGAAAGACTTAATGAACTCAATCTGTATAGTCTGGAGGACAGAAGGAAAAGGGGGGACATGATCGAAACATTTAAATATGTCAAAGGGTTAAATAAGGTTCAGGAGGGAAGTGTTTTTAATAGGAAAGTGAACACAAGAACAAGGGGACACAATCTGAAGTTAGTTGGGGGAAAGATCAAAAGCAACATGAGAAAATATTATTTTACTGAAAGAGTAGTAGATCCTTGGAACAAACTTCCAGCAGACATGGTTGGTAAATCCACAGTAACTGAATTTAAACATGCCTGGGATAAACATATATCCATTGTAAGATAAAATACAGGAAATAGTATAAGGGCAGACTAGATGGACCATGAGGTCTTTTTCTGCCGTCAGTCTTCTATGTTTCTATATTTTAAAGTAGGAGCTCTGAAATACGAGGCATCTAATACAGCTTCTCAGCACACCTACCAAAGATGTGGGTTTGTTTTTTTCCATTTAGCTCAACCACATGCCTTTTGGAAGCAGACAAATATCAGGACTCGCTATCATTCTTGGTGGTGCTGACTCACTGGCCAAAGGTGTAGAAATGCTTCTGGCACTGAGTGCTCACAATGCCTGTCCTTGTGTAGGTGGCCGCTCTTTCCAAAGCGTAATTCCATTTGGGCCTGGAGATACTCCACATGATTGAAGCCCTGCCCTTTTACATGTGAGGCACATAACAAAGGAAGGGACTTTGATCACCACGGTCACTGTGTGTGTGTCTCTCTGTCTGCCCCTGGTACTCCTTACTGGCTGTGTTCACATGATGTGAGTGACTCAGCAGTCTTCTCTTTCTCTCAGCAATTCAGTTTTGGATCGCTCAAGATGATACATCACAGAGATTATTTTAGTCTTTCTGCCCATTACAGAGGAGATGAAGAAGCTGGCAAAAAAAAAAACAGCAGAGAAGAAGTAAAAAAAATGATACTGTGATCTGAGTCAGTGGCACTAACAACACGTTTGAGAGAGGCATCCATCTGTCCTGTTTTTCCTTCCTCTCAGAGGTGTATGTGAAAATCAAAATAGTTACTAGAGTGAGTAGCCTCAAGGGCTTAATCTTGACCACAGGTTTACACTTAAATAAATCACACTTAGGCTCAGTTACGTGGCTTGCATGAGACAGAGAGATGGGTAGTTCAACTTCAAAACACAGGATTGGTTTATTTTATTTTATTATGTCAAACATGCATAGGATAGTAGTAGTTTGTATAAACATAATATAAGTAAAAAGTAACAATAAAATAGGACAGTAGGCCAGGGACGGTAGGCACAATGGTGTGCTTATGTACGCCCCTTACAGACCTCTTAGGAATGAGGAGAGGTCGACCATAGACAATCTAAGGTTAAAGTTTTTGGGGTTTGGGAAGAAACCACAGTCAGTCACTCTGTTCCTGAAGTCGTATTTTCTGCAGTCGAATTTGGAGTGGATTACATTAAGTTTGACTCTATTATGTGCACGTGTATTGCTGCGGTTGAAGGTGAAGTAGTCATTAACAGGAAGGACATTTTGGTCTGGTGGAATAGGGTATTTTGTTGTGAGTGGAGGAGTGAAGGACTCTTCTTGTGAAATATTTCTGGACTCTCTTGATTGTTTGAATGTCTGATATCCAATGTGGGTTCCAGACTGGTGAGCTGTATTCCAGAATTGGTCTAACAAATGTGTTGTAAGTTCTGGTTAGCAGTGCAATGTTGCCAGAGAAGAAGCTACATAAAATCAGATTAACAACTCTTAGGGCTTTTTTGGCAATGTTGTTACAGTGGGCTCTAGCACTTAAATCATTGGATATGAGTATTCCAAGGTCTTTGGCAGAGTGAGGATCATCTACAAGTTTATTTCCTTCAAGTTTGTATTTCGTATTCTGATTGTTTTTGCCAATAATAATAATAATAATAATAATAATAATAATAATAATAATAATTATTATTATTATTATTATTATTATGACAATACAACACAGCAAACGAGATCACTACATGCTGGATTTTGTATTTCATCACCAGTCGGGTGCTTCCCAAGCACCTAGGACTGCGTGATGTACCGGCGAATTATATTTGCCGATCCCAGTAAAGCGGCCTTTTGCAATTGACAGATGGAGATTTTGTCAATTCCGATGATTTTCAAATGTCTGCTGAGATCCTTTGGCACTGCGCCCAGCATGCCAAGTACCACTGGGACCACTTTCACTGGCTTATGCCAGAATCGTTATTATTATTATTGTTGTTGTTGTTTTTGTTGTTGTTGTTGTTATTTATTAGGAGACTCGTAGCGGCTCACAACAACAGAACATAGTACAAATCCAATAGTTTAAAAAAAATTTTTTTTAAACCCTTAATATAAAACAGTCATACATCTCAGACAAACCATGCATAAAACGAAGCAGCCCGGGGGAATCAATTTCCCCATGCCTGACGACAGAGGTGGGTTTTAAGGAGTTTGCGAAAGGCAAGGAGGGTGGGGGCAGTCCTGATCTCTGGGGGGAGTTGATTCCAGAGGGTTGGGGCCACCACAGAGAAGGCTCTTCCCCTGGGTCCCACCAGATGACATTGTTTCATCAACGAGACCCGGAGAAGGCCAACTCTGTGGGACCTAATCGGTTGCTGGGATTCGTGTGGCAGAAGGCGGTCCCGGAGATATTCTGGTCCGATGCCATGAAGAGCTTTATAGGTCATAACCAACACCAATGTGTAAAGTGTATAATATTTAACCTTAATGTGTAAGATGTGTAATGTTTAACAATGTGTAAGATGTGTAATGTTTAACCTCAGGTTTAAGTAGAACATTATATCCAGCAATTTCATAATCCAGTCTAATTCACTTATTACCAGTATTAATTCTTGCAGGGTAGGTGGGTGGGCACTATTTGCCTACTACTGTGCAGAAGAAGCCTTGTTAATGTTCTATTTCTTGTTTAGCAAGGGACTGCTGCTTCCTTCAGAATAACTGCATTGAAGAAATAGCCATGATTGAAAAAGTCATTATGTGTACAAGAAGGAATGTCAGAACCAGAGGACAGAATTAAAAGAGGGATCAATCTAGAATCCCCATGTAGTTGCTGTAATAGAATCTCCCCCCCCCCATGCTTTTTTATAGAATATTTTGTTATTCAGAAAAAGAGAAAAGCCCAGACAAGGTTTGGAAATTGCAGTTAATCAGTAAGCTATTTCGCTGGAGCAATGAGCAACAGTGCCATCATTTTCATTATATAAACTAGGACTGTCAAAGATGCTGTCCGTGGGCTGGATGTGTCCTGTGCTGGCCACGCCCAAGTCCAATTTAACAAAGGAGAAAAAAGCCATGATGCCACATGTGATGACACTGTGACAATGTGAGTTTGACACCCATGATATAAGTCCTCAATTTATAAAAATTGAATGTGCTTTATCTGCTCAGAAGGTAAAAACTAAAACTTCATAGGGGTTATTTGAAGGTATTAAAGATGTAGTAATTGTAAGAGGGATCGTGGAGTCCTAGTGGACAACCAATTAAATATGAACCAGCAGTGTACAGCAGCTGCCAAAAAAGCCAACAAAGTTCTAGGCTACATTAACAGAGGGATTGAATCAAGGTAACTTGAAGAATTAATACCACTTTATAAGGCCTTGGTAAGGCCACACTTGGAAAACTGCATTCAGTTTTGGTTGCCATGATGGAAAAAGGATGTTGAGACTCTAGAACAGTTATGGCGAACCTATGGCACGGGTGCCACAGGTGGCACACGGAGCCATATTTGCTGGTATGCGAGCCATTGCCTTAGCTCAACTCCAACGTGCATGTGTGTGCCAGCCAGCTGATTTTGGCTCACACGGAGGCTCTGGGAGAGCGTTTTTGGCTTCCAGAGAGCCTCTGGAGGGATGGGGGAGAGCGTTTTTATCTTCCCCCGACTCCAGGGAGGCATTTGGAGCCTGGGGAGGGCAAAAGATGAACTTGCCCCACCAGAAGTTGGGAAATAGGCCATTTCCAGCCTCCAGAGGGCCTCTGGGGAGGTGGGAGAAACTGTTTTCTCCCTCCCCAGGCATTGAATTATGGGTGTGTGCGATAGCACATGCACACACTCATTTGGCACCTGAGGGAAAAAAGGTTTGCCATCACTGCTATAGAAAAAGTGCAGAAAAGTGCAACAAAGATGATTAGGGGACTAGAGGCTAAAATATATGAAAGAATTGGACATGGCTTGTTTGTTTGTTTGTTTGTTTGTTTGTTTGTTTGTTTGTTTGTTTGTTTATTGATTGATTGATTGATTGATTTGATTTGATTTGATTTGTATGCCGCCCCCTCACCGTGGACTAGTTTGATGAGAAGAAGGACCAGGGGTCTCATGATAGCAGTGTTCCAGTATCTCAGAGGTTGCCACAAAGAAGAAGGAGTCAACCTATTCTCCAAAGCACCTGAGAAACAATAGGTGGAAACTAAACAAGGAGAGAAGCAACTTAGAACTAAGGAGAAATTTCCTGAAAGAACAATTAATCAGCGGAACAGCTTGCCTCCAGAAGTTGTGAATGCTCCAACACTGGAAGTTTTAAAGAAGATGTTGGATAACCATCTGTCTGAAGAAGTGTAGGGTTTCCTGCCTAAGCAGAGGGTTGGACTAGAAGACCTCCAGTGCGCACACATCCTCTTGCATGATTTTACTTCCGTGCATGCTCACAACAGTGTTGTTGTTGTTGTTATTGTTACCTTTCCTACCGGTGCATGCACACATCCCCTTGCATGCTCAGAGGTACGATTTTACTTCCGTGCATGCTCAGAGAGCCAAAAAATCATAAAAAAAGATGTTGACACACACGGACCAGCAAAGACAGCACTGGAGCTATCGCACCAAAATTGTGTAATCAGCTGGTTTCTACCACAAGATATGCACTGGACCGCACCAGTAAGAATCAACCTCTGCTGTGTAGGATTTATAATTAACCAATGGGAAAACCATCTTCAAATTCAGAACCTCTTGAACATGGACCTCTCCTTTAATTTTGTGGCCTGAGAGCAAATTTCAAGAATTCTGTCAAGCAGGTATTAGTTATGTCATCCAGGACCTATGACAGAGCATGCCAGAATATGCAATTTTTAGTGGTTAGCACTCAAGGAAGTGATCTGAAATGAAAAAGGCATAGCTGACGATTGAGTATTTCTCAATCAAAATTTGTCAAGGTTATGGTAGCGTTTATCTAAGTGTGCCTGAGTATTGATGGGAGATTCCTAGAACTGGCTAAATACTGCCAGGAAGGGAAGCGTTGTAGAAAATCTTTTGCCTTGCAGATGAGTTGCTCTGTTAAGCATTCTTTCTCAAAACATCAACCAACTACAGGAAAGGGAGACTGGTCTAAAATGTTTTCTTTTGGAAATGAAGCAGCGCCATTCTCAATTACATGTGAGACTGTGGAGAGGGGGGGGGCATACAAATCCAATAAATAAATAAGTAAGTAAGTAAGTAAGTAAGTAAGTAAGTAAGTAAGTAAGTAAATACATACATACATACATACATACATACATACATACATACATACATACATACATACATACATAGAAACATAAAAGACTGTCAGCAGAAAAAGACCTCATGGTCCATCTAGTCTGCCCTTATACTATTTCCTGTATTTTATCTTACAATGGATATATGTTTATCCCAGGCATGTTTAAATTTGGTTACTGTGGATTTACCAACCACGTCTGCTGGAAGTTTGTTCCAAGGATCTACTACTCTTTCAGTAAAATAATATTTTCTCATGTTGCCTTTGATCTTTCCCCCAACTAACTTCAGATTGTGTCCCCTTGTTCTTGTGTTCACTTTCCTATTAAAAACACTTCCCTCCTGAACCCTATTTAACCCTTTGACATATTTAAATGTTTCGATCATGTCCCCCCTTTTCCTTCAGTCCTCCAGACTATACAGATTGAGTCCATTAAGTCTTTCCTGATACGTTTTATGCTTAAGACCTTCCACCATTCTTGTAGCCCGTCTTTGGACCCGTTCAATTTTGTCAATATCTTTTTGTAGGTGAGGTCTCCAGAACTGAACACAGTATTCCAAATGTGGTCTCACCAGCGCTCTACATACATACATACATACATACATACATACATACATACATACATACATACATACATACATACACAAACAAACAAACAAACAAACAAACAAACAAACAAACAAACAAACAAATATAAACAATCACAAATTAAGTGGAGCTCACACATATAGAACTGAGCACTTACACAGGTTCAGATCCTGCAGTGTCCCAAACATTAATTAATGACAATCATTATTCACTAGCCAGTAGTGAAATTTTACAATTATCTCTCCTATATTTTATATATCTTTTCTCCCATTCATATATCCTTTCCTCTACTCTTCATTGACGTATTCTATTCTCATATCTTTTCTTCTATCCTTTCCCTGATATTTACTACTACATGTTTTTATTCTCTTTAACTTTCAATTTGTATTTGACTGACTAACTAACTAACTAACTAACTAACTAACTAACTAACTAACTAACTAAATAAATAAATAAATAAAAATAAAATAAGTGTTGTACCACATGATTCCTGACAAATCTATATTTTCTTTTATGTACACTGAGAGCATAGGCACCAAGACAAATTCCTTGTGTGTCCAATCACCCTTGGCCAATAAAGAATTCTATTCTATTCTAACACATATGTCTTCCTGTCCCAAAGAAAGAATAACCTGCTAGGATGCCTAACAGATCTATGGAAACTAAGGTCTATTTGGAAAAGGAAGAGCACTGTCCCAGTTCACAATATCAGTTTTGTGGTTGCATAATTCTTCCTGGAGACCAACTTCCTGTAAAATAAATCCTTTAAGCTTACCTACAAGCATTTATCAAAGGGAAAGTACAAAATGTTTCTTCCTCCTTAGCTAGTGCTTCTGACCTTTTGGTTAAGAACAAACATTTGGCTCCTTATGTATAGCCAATGATTACTAGTTCCTAGACTCTGCAATCAATTGTAATTTCCACTTATTCCTCTCTGCACTCTGTAAACTGTAGTGATTACTAGCCCTTCCTCTCATTTCTGTTTCTGCAGAGAAGCTTAGCTGCTTCAAGATATAAAGGATGTCCCATCTGCCACTTAGTTGCTTCAAGATGGCAGACTGTCTACAAACAACAGCATGACAAAGCAGTAGGAACGGTGTCAAAGAACGTTAGCACCCACCCCCTCCTAGAAGAATGAAATATTTTAGGAAATATTAAAAAGACAGAATATTATATTTCCCTGGATGAGAAAAGGAAAGCAGCCCCCACCTTTGTTAATAGCTCCAGAAAGACTGCGCCACCTTATCTACAAAAGGCCTTCAGCTCCTGATGGGATGGGATTAGCCATCACTGAAGATCCAAATCAGGACAAAGCCATTAATGTCAGGATTAAGCAATATCCTAAGGTAATATCCCAATGCAGAAGGAAGGACTACGAAAAGAATGCTGAGTCATTCTGAGTTAATTAAGCATGCAGCAACCTGATTGGGTGATAAATATATAAATATGTAAGAGCTTTTGTACTGCTCTGCTCTCTGATGTTCCTGTTGCTGTATTGATCTGTTGGTTCCTGTGTGTCACTATAATTGAGATAGTTGTAGTGATACTAGTCATATTTTTGCCTGCAAGCAAGGACTGATGTTAGGAAGCACCCAGCCTGGCAGGGAAGAAGGATCAAGTATGAAATTAGCCTGGAATTGCTGTAAGTTAGGGCTGATGCCCCCTATGTTCTTTGGAGCATTACCTAATTGTTCCCAGGAGGAGACTGCCAGACTGGGGAGATTTCTGTATCATGGGCAGAACAAAATAAAGTAGTTAGCTCAAAATCTGTATGTGTGTGTGTGGTTGTTCACATCTGATAGCTGATGAGACACAAAATAGACAAAATAATAGAAAATAAGAAACCTAAACATCCTAGGAAGGGACTAGACACTTTTATTTTTACTGAATTTTAAATTTAAGATCCCTATTTATTGTTTTAGTGTTTTACAGTGCATTTCAATTTTATGTCTGTAGGCCGCCTAGAGATGCTTCTGGTGAGATGAGCAGTATACTGTACAAGTTTAATAATAAATAAATAAGTGGATAAAAATATAAAATCCAATCTAAATATTTGGCTGACTGTGTGACAAACCATTACGCAGGAGTAACTGTATTATATTAAACTTATATCTGCCCAACACCCAGAGACTCTGGGGAGTTAAATTTAATAAAATAATAATCAAATTATGCCCACTGCTAATATAATGGAGGCACAAAGAGCATGCTGCTCTCCAATATTTGAGGTCAGTTTTCACAATGCCTTGCTACTGGTCTGTGCTAACTTATGTGAGGGTTATTTGCTCCTGTTTTTAGGGAATGTGCATTAAGTTGTAATAGATCTGCATATCCGAGCTATTTTTATTTACATCAAAATAACTTGCCCTTTTAAGAAGACATAAAAATATGTTCTTCCATGGAGCTGTCTATTCTATTTTTCTGAAAAGGTCAGGCTTCTAGGTACGTTTCACATGAATTTTTCATTGTGGATCACATGATCTTATTTACAATATTTTATGGAGGATAAGTTCATTCTATGTAATCATGCTTTTTTTCTATATTGTCTTTAAAACACACCATTTTTTAAGAACAAAGAGTCAGTATTGCAAAAACATAAATAACATATAATATATAAATAACTTTAAAACAATCAATATTTCACTACAGTGTTATGCTGCTGTTTGCTTACTGTGGATTCTCCTACACCCAGTACCCTGGACATGGTTTTTGTCATTATGGTTTTGTCATTATGGTCTGACTCTAGATGGCAAGCTGTTCCAGTAGAAGGTTTTTAGATTATATTAGTTTAGAGTTGGAAGGAACCTTGTAGGCCATCTAGTCCAACCTCTGCTCAAGCAGGAATCTCTACACTATTTCAGACAAATGGCAGTCCAATCTCCTTTTGAAAGTCTCTAGTGTTGGAGCAGACAAGCTGTCCCATTGATTGATTGCTCTCACTGTCAGAAAGTTTCTCTTTATTCCAGGTTGAATCTCTCCTTGGCCAGTTTCCATCCATTATTCCTTGTCTAACCACTCTTCATATGTTATAGTTTCCAGTCCTCTAATCATCCCGGTTGCTCTCCTCTGCTCTTTCTACTAGGTGTCTACTCTACACTTTCTACCAGGTATCTGCTACTACAAAAGTAATCTTCTGAGACTAACTCTAGCTAAAATATATTTTCTGGGCAATGGATTCTAGAGTGGATAGTCCTAGAGATAACAAAGATCTGTGCCATAAAGCCAAAACCAACATCTTGAATTGGGCCATTAGGCCAACTTCTGAAAAGTAGATGTTATTCAACTACAGTCAGCCAACAGGCAGCTGTATTTTGCCACAGTTATAGCTTCCAGGTTATCTTCAATGAGCAACTTTAATACAGAGTGAATCGCCAAAGTCTGATTGAGAACTTGCAAGAATGTCAAGATGGATTCAGGAACGATTGCAACCAGTAGGCCAACTAAAACTAGTCACAGCCTGGGTTGAGGATAACTTACCATGGCCATTTCGGCTATAGCTAACCCAATGCAACACATTTTTTGTCAATGGAAATAATGTCAAAGAAACAGTGGCAGATAACATTTGTTGCACTGAATTATCCCACATGGAATTGTCCCATGGCAAGTGTTGGTTATGACCTATAAAGCCCTTCATGGCACCGGACCAGATTATCTCCGGGACCGCCTTCTGCTGCACGAATCCCAGCAACCAGTTAGGTCCCACAGAGTTAGCCTTCTCCGTGTCCCGTCGACTAAACAATGTCATTTGGCGGGACCCAGGGGAAGAGCCTTCTCTGTGGCGGCCCCGGCCCTCTGGAACCAACTCCCCCCCCAGAGATTAGAATTGCCCTCACCCTCCTCGCCTTTCGTAAGCTCCTTAAAACCCACCTCTACCGTCAGGCATGGGGGAACTGAGATATTCTTTCCCCCTAGGCCTTTACAATTTATGCATGGTATGTTTGTATGTATGTTTGGTTTTATAAATAAGGGTTTTTTAGTTATTTTAGTATTGGATAGTTACATGCTGTTTTTATCACTGTTGTTAGCCGCCCCGAGTCCACGGAGAGGGGCGGCATACAAATCCAATAGATAAATAAATAAGCTGTCCCACAGCAAGTTGGCTGTGATGAGTTGTCCCAAATTAACCACAGACTGATGGCTGTGGCAAGATGGCTCTGGAAAGTTTGCTGCAGCGAGTTGTCCCAATTCCATGCAGCCTCTTCTGTCTGAGGCTTTGCATGTTGCGTTAGCAGAAGATGGGAGCCCAGGAGCAGCCCCAAAGTATGCATTTACTTTTTTAAGAGAAGTGCATGTCCATTCATACCTATACATGGGACATCCTTTATATCTAAAGGAGTGTACCACCCCTCTTAGATGGTGGATCAAGACTTGCAACATTTTCTTCTCAGCTTAGAATGGAGATAGATCTATTAATTGGGTTCTCCAAATTGATACAGAACCTCTCCCAATGAATGGCTTCATGTACACATTAAAAGGTGTAGTGCAGGGCTAGGTAAAGTTGACTCTTCTATGACTTGTGTACTCTAACTCCCAGAATTCCTGAGCCAATCATGCTAGCTCAGGAATTCTGGGAATTGAAGTTTACATGTCATAGAAGAGCCGACTTTGCCTACCCCTGGCGTAGGGGAAAGGTCTGAATTCTTGGTTATTTAACACTGAAAGGCATTCTCCCCTGTTTAATAAGGAGTGGAACCACTGCAGAATTCCTAACTTTCACAGGCATGAGTTATAGCATAGAAAGCCACTGAGAGATCTAACAAACTCAGAGTATTGCACCATTGCCATGTAAATTGTCATTACATGTCATCCAAAAGACTGACCAGTTTCTGTCTCATGCCTAGGTCTGAATCCCAACTGCAATGGATTCTGTATTACTTCTGTTCGTTTACAAATATGATGGTGCTATATACAAATTAGATAACTTGTTTATCCAGTAACATTCACTCAGATAGCACTTCTCAGTGTGTCTCAGACATTTCTCATCTTCTGTATAACTGGAGATGGCATTCTGGAACTTCTGCATATACAAGATGTACTCTGCTGGGATTTCTCTCTTAAAACACTGAGAAACAGGAAAATGGGTATAGAATATGTTATTTCCTGAAGGAGTTGGGAAGTTTTCACTCCAGTCAGACAGGGAAGTAAAGTAGAAAAACTCTGATTGGTTCCCTGCCAGATTGGCTTCCTATTTAAACCCCCTGTCTTTTGCAGAAAAGAACAGGGCATCTTCTTTTATTGATGGTGGCTTTGTCCTGAAGCAAAAAAATACTGGAGGAAACTCTACAAATTATTATAGGAAATGACTGATACTGAAATTGAATTTTCACCAAAACTCTTTCTCCTATGTATTGTAAAAAAGAAATCCATACCTCCAAAACATTAAGTATTTAATACTACACATAGGGACAGCAGCTAGAATCATCTCAAAGCAATGGAAACTGCAGTTTAATGTTTCCAAATGTAAAACAATGCACTTGGGGAAAAGGAATCCTCAATCTGAGTATTGTATTGGCAGTTCTGTGTTAGCAAAAACTTCAGAAGAAAAGGATTTAGGGATAGTGATTTCTGACAGTCTCAAAATGGGTGAACACTGTAGTCAGGCGGTAGGAAAAGCAAGTAGGATGCTTGGCTGCATAGCTAGAGGTATAACAAGCAGGAAGAGGGAGATTATGATCCCGCTATATAGAGTGCTGGTGAGACCACATTTGGAATACTGTGTTCAGTTCTGGAGACCTCACCTACAAAAAGATATTGACAAAATTGAATGGGTCCAAAGACAGGCCACAAGAATGGTGGAAGGTCTTAAGCATAAAACCTATCAGGAAAGACTTAATGAACTCAATCTGTATAGTCTGGAGGACAGAAGGAAAAGGGGGGACATGATCAAAACATTTAAATATGTTAAAGAGTTAAATAAGGTTCAGGAGGGAAGTGTTTTTAATAGGAAAGTGAACATAAGAACAAGGGGACACAATCTGAAGTTAGTTGGGGGAAAGATCAAAAGCAACATGAGAAAATATTATTTTACTGAAAGAGTAGTAGATCCTTGGAACAAACTTCCAGCAGACGTGGTAGATAAATCCACAGTAACTGAATTTAAACATGCCTGGGATAAACATATATCCATCCTAAGATAAAATACAGAAAATAGTATAAGGGCAGACTAGATGGACCATGAGGTCTTTTTCTTCCGTCAGACTTCTATGTTTCTATCTACACGCAATGATTGAAAGATCCTCAGATACCCTTGGAAAAGGAGGTTATTTTAAAAAATCTACGATTGCACGAAAATGGACAAGCTAACAATGGAGTTAAATGACCAAAAAGACTCGGACTATTATAATACCTGGACTAAATGATACAAATGGTTACAGAAAAGAAAGATAAAAGATCAACATGAGATGGATGTGGGAAAGAGAAAAAAACACAGAATAATTGTATATACAATATGCAAACTATATAATGTATTATTATGAATATAAATGTATGGATGTTGATGTACTTGAAAATATTAAGATGTAAATACAAGAAAATTAATAAAAATTATGGTAAAATACTCCCCTGCCTTTTGTATACTGCTGCTGGAAGTTACTCCCTGTAACCGAATAAAGAGCTGAAGTCACTCCACCAGTCTCCTGTCTCTTCAGTATTGGAACTCAACAGAATATGCTCCTTAAAATTCACACTAGAATTCCAACTAAGCTTGGAATTCACTACATCCATACATTTCTTGATTTTGAATGTTGTAATAATTTTATTTCATGCTGCATGCTGATTTTATGAACAATGGACTTCAGAACTGAGATTTCAGTTGCTAGATTAGATTTAATTTGCTCTACATGGGGCTACCCTTGAAAAGCGTTTGGAGACTACAATTGGTCCAGAATGCAGCTGTGCGAACTGCTGTGGGTGTGCCCAGGTACACCCACATCACACCAACACTCGGCAAGCTGTACTGGATCCCAATCAGTCTCTGGATGCAATTCAAGGTGTTGGTTGTCACCTTTAAAGCCTTACTTGGGCTTGGGGCCAGACTACCTACAGAACCGCCTTCTGCCGCATACCTCCTAGTGACAAATTAGGGGCCAAGGGTTGGCCTTCTTAGGGCCCCATTGGCTAGACAATGTTGGTTGGCGGGGCCACACGAGAGAGCCTTCTCTGTGGTGGCTCCAGCTCTCTGGAACCAACTGTCCCCAGAGATCCGCACAATCCCCACCCTCCTGGACTTCTGAAAGACCGTGAAAACTTGGCTTTGCCGGCAGGCCTGGGGCCAATGAACTATACCATCCTGCTCTGGGTAAGGATTTGAATTATTTACTTCATTCACTGATGTAACACTTCTTCTGTCAATTATATCAAATAATATTTACATGGAAAGAGCTGATTATCATCTCAGGAACTCTTCAAGCAATTATTGTAATCATCGACAAAGAAGATCATCGGAAGGTCAAACCTATCCTAATAATGTGTACTCCAAGGTAGCTCCAGAAGAGAGCTCTTCTCCATCTCACTGAATTAATTTTGGAATCACAAACTTCATTTTTAAAAATAAAATACTTTTTTTTTCTGATCGGAGGGAGCAGATGCTGTCAGAAAGAATAAATTAGGTCTATGGTTCACTATTTAGCATGCAAATGCAGGTGGTAGGGGATATGCAATGGTGGATTGCTCCCAGTTCAGCCTGGTTATGCGAACTGGTAATGGCGGTGGCGATAGGCTTCACTGGGGCAGATTGCCATTAATGCTGCTACTGGCACACTGCGCGCACAGCTTCGGTTCTCTTTCATGCACGCTCGTGCTCGTCCCAGTGTGTTTTTGCTTCTGGGCATGAGCAGAAAGCAAAAATGCACTGAAATCTGGAATTTGCCCAGGTTCGCTTGGTGTACCAGTTGTGGCCCTATTTGGACAGGGAATCATTGCTCACAGTCACTCATCCCCTCATCACCTCGAGGTTTGACTACTGCAACGCTCTCTACATGGAACTACCTTTGAAAAGTGTTCGGAAACTTCAGATCGTGCAGAATGCGGCCGCGAGAGCAATCATGGGCTTTCCCAGATATGCCCATGTCTTGTCAACACTCCGCGGCTTGCACTGGCTGCCGATCAGTTTCCAGCCACAATTCAAAGTGTTGGTTGTGACCTATAAAGCCCTACATGGCATCGGACCAGAATATCTTCAGGACTGTCTTCTGCCGCACGAATCCCAGCGACCGATTAGGTTCCACAGAGTTGGCCTTCTCCGGGTCCTGTTGACTAAATGTCTGGCGGGACCCCAGGGAAGAGCCTTCTCTGTGGTGGCCCCGGCCCTCTGGAATCAAGGGAAATCAAGGGAAATATTTCTAATGAAACTGAATTGGGCGATGGGACAAGTTAAGACGATATATGGCGACTAGGATCCGAGACCAAGCTATAAGAAACAAGTTGGAATCACTTTATAATATGTAAATAAATATTTCGCTCTTGGGTTAAAACGATTTATATAAGAAACACTCCCGATTGGTGGTGGGGTACGACTGTTTGTCTGGTGGTGGGCCCAATCACTGAGCACTTGTTATATGTTGTGTGTGTGTGTTTCCTATATTATAAAAATCAATAAAAATATTTTTTAAAATTGTTATCGTTACTGAAGAAATGACTGATCACCAATGGAAGGCGATTATCTGCAATGAGAACTATCAACAGGGTCTGGTTTTACACATCATGCAAAGTGTTAATAAGATTTGTTAATAAGGGAAGTCTTAGGGTGCTGTGTTAAACCAACCAATATTATTTATAAATTATGTGTTATTTATTTATTTATTTTATTAGATTTGTATGCCGCCCTTCTCCGAAAACTCGGGGCAGCTCACAGAATAAATATAGAAACAAAGCGTGCAAAACAAATCTGATACATTGAAAAAAAACTACAGCTAAAACCCCTATACTGTATATTGCTCAATCAGACAATCCAATTACACCATGCATCACATTTATTGGTCATGGGGGCAAGATTTAATTGCCCCCTGCCTGGCGACATAGGTGAGTCTTAAGACTCTTGTGGAAGGCAAGGAGGGTGGGGGCAGTACGAATCTGTAGGGGGAGCTGATTCCAGAGGGCCGCCCCCCCCCCCCCCCCAGATTTATATTGCCATAATATGTGAGCCCAGCAAACTGTGGTTGCTTTCGTAAAGGAATCCAAAGCTAGGGAGTGCTGGTTCTCAGTGGCAATGCAAATGCTTCAGTATAGCCTCTGGGAGAAGATCAGAAGGGCCTCCCCCAGCCCTCAATGCTTTCAGGATGGTGTTCAAAACTAAGCTATTCTGGAGAACAACCCACTGATGTTTACATTCTGTACCATCTTTTATGCTGCTTAATTTTGTGCTTGATACGCTACCCTAGCATAGATATTTTGGCCTCTGGAGTGCAAGAACGCTTCAAGCTGCAAGTTTCAATGAACTATTTATTAGCTAGTTTGTAATGTTCTGTGACCTGAAAAAACAAATCCCATGGCTTTTTAAATCTTTTGTTTTTGGTTCAGTACTTTGTATTTAAATCTTTGTTTGAAACTTAATAGTTGGTTACAAAAAATATATATAAAAATCCCACGAACAATGTTACCAGCGGTACTACGGTCCTACCTGTGTCTCTGGTAGCACTTCCTGGTGAAGGTGAAGATAGTTTTGATCTGTTCTGGAAATGAAACCAAACCTCAGTTTAAATCCAAATTGTACAAGCCTGGCTCGCTTAAGGAAAGTGTCAGCCCTGGAGCCATCTTTATTTGGAGCCCTCAGGGCTTCCACAGCAATGGATAGGCAGGCTGTGGGAAGGGGATGAACGTGGAGGATGGAGACACTGTGGGGTGTATAGCAGTAGTGGGTTCTGCTTATACACTGTGGGCGTGGCTTATGCAGGATGCTCTGCATTTTCTTTCAACATCTTTCAGTGCAAATTGGGTGCTCTGGGGTGGAGCTCAATTGTCACTACCCCACTGCACCCCCCCATGCCCCCTGACTGTGGGGTATATAGCAGTAGTTTGCCACTTGTGGGTGTAACACAATGCTTCTGCACATGCGCAGAAGGATCCTGGGCAAGTGGGTGGAGCAAATGGAGCAAATGCATTTTAACCTAAACAAGTGCAAAGTTAAGCATATCGGGGCAAAGAACCCCAATTATACCTACCAACTGATGGGGACCAAGCTTTCTGAGACAAGCCAAGAAAGGGATCTTGGGATTTGGGTGGACAGCTCAATGAAGATTGTTAGTACATGGTACTCACCAGTATTTGGGGTTGCCATGTATGTAAACTACCAATTGTCGTTTGTACCTTTATAGATGCAATATACCTTTAAGGACTTTGGCTGGTTCACCAGAAGAGGGCGCCAGCACTCTCTCTTCATGATGATGCTGGTGAGCTCATTCATTCTTTGCTTTTACCTTGTGGGGGGGAGTATATTCTGCTTTGTGTTTCTATGTGCGGTTTGTTGTTTATTTCTGATGTATATATGTAAATCAGCGTTTCCCAACCAGTGTGCCGCGGCACACTAGTGTGCCGCAAGACACGGTCAGGTGTGCTGCGAAGCGCCTAGGGAAGCTCCAGCTGGGCGGGGCGCTGCTGGTGCCGACCTGGAGCTCCTGCTCACAGCTTTTCCCCTGGCTCCTGCTCGATGCCGCGGTTTTCGGCGCTCTCCTGCTGGGCCCCAAAGAAGGAAGGCAGGAAGAAGGAGAGCTTCATTCTTCGCGCCTTTTTCCCGCCTTCCTTCTTTGGGGCCCAGCAGGAGAGTGCCAGAAACCGCGGGGAGCCGGGGGACAGCTGCGAGTGGGAGCCCTAGGATGGAGGCACCGGCAGCGCCCCGCCCAGCTGGAGCTTCCCTGGCGTCGGCGGCAAGTGTCCTTTGTGCCCCGGCGGGAGGGCACTGGCGGTGGGAGGGGGTGGCTGCAGCGGCCGCAGGCAGTCGCGGGGAGATGGCGGCGGCGAGAGGGAGCTCCAGGTCGGCACCGGCGGCGAGAGGGAGCTCTTTCTCCCTCTCAGCTGACTGCAAGCGGGAGCCCTGACGGTGGCGGTTGGACATGCTGCTGGACATCGTACATGCTGGCGCTGCGGGCCTGGCATATACGGTGTCCAGCAGCACGTCCAGCCGCCGCCGTCAGGGCTCCCGCTTGCAGTCAGCTGAGAGAGAGAGAGAAAGAAAGAGAGACATATAAGAGAGGCAGAGACAGAGAGAAAGAGAGACATAGCAAGAGAGGCAGAGAAAGAGAGACAGAGCGAGAAAGAGAGACAGCAAGAGAGGCAGAGAAAGAGAGATAGAGAAAGAGAGAAAAAGAAAGAGAGACATAGCAAGAGAAAAAGAGAGACTTAGCAAGAGAGGCAGAGAGAGAGAGAAAGAGAAAGAAAGAGAGACATAGCAAGAGAGACATAGCAAGAGAGACAGAGAGAGAGAGAGAGAGAAAGAGAGAGAAAGAAAGAGAGATAGCAAGAGAGGCAAAGAGAAAGAAAGAGACATATAGCAAGAGACAGTGAAAGAGAGAGAGAGAGCAAGAAAGAGAGAGAAAAGCAAGAAAGAGATAGCAAGAGAGAGAGAGAGCAAGGGAGAGAGAAAGTCATAGAAGAAGGGAAGGAGGGAGAGAGAAAGAGAGCAAAAAAGAGAGGAAGAAAGAAAGAAAGAGGGATGGAGAGAGAGAAAGAAGGGAAGGAAGGAAAAGAGAGAAAGAGGGAGAAATAGAGCGAAAGGGAGGAAGAGAGAGGGTTTTTTTGTCCAAACTTTTCTTTAGCCCGCCCCCCCCCGCCCCCGCCCTTTCAATGTTCCCCAGGATTTTGAAAATATGAATAATGTGCCGCGGCTCAAAAAAGGTTGGGAAACACTGATGTAAATAATACTTGTTTAGCATGCTAAGTCTGTGTCGTTACTGGCTGTATCACACATCCACACTCTTACCTTAAAACTGTGCTCTGTGTATGTCAAAGGTCTCACAGCCTTGCTGCAGCGAGACATGCTAACAAAAATGTTAACCCATTTTGCCTTTTGTTTTTGCTCAAGATCCCCAGGTAAAATTGGTGGGCCACCGTGTGACACAAAATGCTGGACTCAATGGGCTTTGGCCCGATTCAGCATGGCTCTTCTTATGTTCTTACGTTCACTGGCGACCACCTCTATTGGTTCTAAGAACCGGTCCGAACCAGGAGCAACCCACTGCTGGTGTATAGCCATAACAACATATTTTCCCTTGGAAGTCAAGGACATTCAGCCTGCACCTGGAGAGGCATGACTGGGAGTCACCTACAGTTGGAACAGCATGATGCCCATGTGGCTGCAGGGGAAGGAACTTTGATTTCACTTTGGGTTGGGAAAAACCTGGGGGTTCACCGAGTCGGGTTTTTCCAGATGTGCCAATATGACATTTCTAATAAATTTAAGCTTTGAGGAAAATTCTTGCCTTCGAGTTTTGATTTCATTGAGGGTGTTACTTGGAACACTGACAGAAAGACTGCCTACAAAGTGACAAATTGTTGTCCATACCCCATTAACTCAGAGGTTCATGCAGCATGCTGACACAACCATGATTCTAGGATTTATTGCTTCTCTAGGAGCACCTTTATTTCTTTTAAGTTTTATTTTTTGCTTCTGGCTTGAAGGATCTCACTGGATAAGAGCAAAATATCTCTCTTACTTTTGCATGGGAATTTGTTAGCTACTCCTAGGCCACTGAAGTGATGTGGCCACCCTATTTTGCACACCAGACCATCCAGGTATGTAGCACAGATGCATGGTGCTTGGTAAAATGAAACTTTTAACTGTTCTGTAATTTCTATTAGTTGCATTTTATTTCACTGTTTTCTTGATTTGATGTCATCTTTGGGCATTTTGTACATGGCTGGAATCATTTGAAGTTTAGTGGCAGGAAATTACAATCAGTCCATCAAGCAATCAAGGAAATCTATTAAGGGAGCTTTATGTAGCCAAAGGTGTGTAGGAAATGCTTTCCATTTGTTGATGTTCCTTATATTGTTCTGACAGGCTCCATTAGATCTCTAAACGACGCACAGTACATTTGGTAGATATTTGAGATGGGGGAAAAGACAAACTAGATCTAGATGTATTTGAAGTACAGTTACAGTTCATGAAGAATTACTGTTCTCCTTTACAGGTCTGGCACAATCCATCCTACTTTTTGTCACTGATTATATTATTTAATCTCACCTTGTCTGACTTTATAGCTTAGGTCATTAATGCCATTTATCAAAATAAATCTATTCCTTGTTATGTAACTAAAATTCATGAGAGCCAAGACTGATTAATGAGATTCAGAACTTCCATGTATGACTCACTTCACTCATTCACTTTGGTTCTTCCTTAAATTATTGTCGTTATTTATATTTGAACTCAGGAAACAAGCTGTGCTCTTTGCAACACAGATGAACCCTTGGGAGTACAAGAGATACCTGAATGATGCTGGAGTGCAGAAATATATTGCAATTGAAACAGAATGGAAAAAGACAAACAACATGACCATTCAACTAGCTGTGACTAATAGTGACATCATTTCCTCTTTTTGAATGTTGAATGTTATTAAAATAAGATAGTTAACAAGAGAATCTGTAAAATACAGTGGTACCTCTACTTACGAACTTAATTCGTTGCGTGACCAGGTTCTTAAGTAGAAACATTTGTAAGAAGAAGCAATTTTTCCCATAGGAATCAGTGTAAAAGCAGAGTGACTGGGCAAACCACAGGGAGGGTGGAGATCCTGTTTCCTCCAAGGAGATTCCTAGAGAGGCCCCACAGAAGCTTCTCCCCACCTTTTCCGGCCCTGTTTCTTCCCAGGAGATTCCTAGAGAGGCCCTACGGAGGCTTCTTCCTGCCTTTTCCGGTTACAGTTTCAGAGGCTTGGGTTTGTAAATGGAAAATGATTCTTGAGAAGAAGCAAAAAAATCTTGAACACCCGATTCTTATCTAGAAAAGTTCGTAAGTAAAAGCGTTTGTAGGTAGAGGTACCATTGTGATTTGACTGAGACCGGGGAGTTCCCTGCTTGGGAATGGTAAAAACAACATGTAACAATTCAATTTAATAAAACAACTAAAAACCCTAATTATAAAAACCAAACATACACACAAACATACCATGCATAACTTGTAATGGCCTAGGGGAAGAAATATCTTAACTCCCCCATGCCTGGCGACAAAGGTGGGTCTTGAGTAGTTTGCAAAAGACAAGGAGGGTGGGGGCCGTTCTAATCTCTGGGGGGAGTTGATTCCAGAGGGCCAGGGCCACCACAGAGAAGGCTCTTCCCCTGGGGCCTGCCAAACGACATTGTTTGGTCGACGGGACCGGAGAAGGCCAACTCTGTGGGACCTTATCGACCACTGGGATTTGTGCGGTAGAAGGCGGTTCTGGATGTATTCTGGCCCAATGCCATGTCGGGCTTTAAATAAATAAATAAATAAATGAATGAATGAATGAATGAATGAATGAATAAACAACAAACGAACAAACAAACACACACACACACACACAAACACACAAACAAATTGTTAGATTGGGTGGTTGAATGAAGAGGCAGGACTCTAAGTAGTGATTTCAGCTCTTTATTAGTGAGATTGGTATAGCACAGCTTTGGCAAAACATCTCTGTCGGCTGTCTGACAGCACCCTCTTTTAAAGGGATCTATTAGACAGCCCAGCCACTGACAGTGCTTTATGAACCAATGAGCTCAAATGAACCAATGAGCATTGGGTATGTTAATTCCCTGTTAGCTGCTGGACCGGAGTGAAACCTCTAGCTTTCTATTAACATATTCAACATAAATAGAGTTCTTCAAATGCATTTCACTGAGTTATTGGTCATCATTTGACACCCAACACGCATATTTAGCATGCATAAACATCCTTTTCCCACATGAACACTTTTAGGTGCTTAGCCTTGGAACTCTATTATTCACACGGTTCAACTTATTTAACTCACTCACACTTAAGCATCATTGAACACCACTTAATAAATCTCCAAAGACAAAAAAAAAGAAAAGAATCCCAGAGAGCCGGAGAGAAAATACAGCTAAAAAAAAGCAATTCTTTCTATTTGCAGAACTCTCTAACTAAAGATGAATTGGCTGCAGAGGTCAAGCCTTGCCTACCATTGTGTGTTGGCCAAGCTTGTTAGTGAAGGAGCAGTGCAAAAGTTCTCACTAAATAAAAGTTTATGGAGACTTCAGGCTCTTTGGCGGAAGTAGGGGGAGCTATACAATTCTGACCCAGTTAGTGGCATAGGATACTGCCAAAACCACTGATACGATTTGGCTGACTGAGTTACTGCCTGGGTAAGGGCTTTGAAACAGAACTTTAAAGCTAAGAATATATTCTGTCTAAGTGAATGGAAGCATGGATTTGTCTTAGTGTTTCTCAAGCTCAGTACCTTTATGATGTGTTGACTTCACCTCCTACCAGAATATCTCCGGGACCGCCTTCTGCCACACGAATCCCAGCGACCAGTTAGGTCCCACAGAGTTGGCCTTCTCCAGGTCCAGTCGACTAAACAATGTTGTTTGGCGGGACCCAGGAGAAGAGCCTTCTCTGTGGCGGCCCCGACCCTCTGGAACCAGCTCCCCCAAGATATCAGAGTTGCCCCCACCCTCCTTGCCTTTCGCAAGCTCCTTAAAACCCACCTCTGTCGTCAGGCATGGGGGAATTGACATTTTCCCTTCCCCCTAGGCTTATAGAATTTATAAATGGTATGCTTGTATGTATGATTGGTTCTTTAAATTGGGGTTTTTAAGATTATTTTTAATATTAGATTTGTTTACATTGCCTTTTTTATTGCTGTTAGCCGCCCCGAGTCTTCGGAGAGGGGCGTCATACAAATCAAATCAAATCAAATCAAATCAAATCAAATCAAATCAAATCAAATCAAATCAAATCAAATCAAATCAAATCAAATCAAATCAAATCAAATCAAATCAAATCAAATCAAATCAAATCAAATCAAATCAAATCAAATCAATAAATAAATAGGATGGAGAACACATTAATTTTAAAGTTGCCGAGTTGAGAAACATGGCCTTAGATCATGTTGTGTAAAAAGGTGGCCAACAATCAACCACATAAAGGCATGAAGAAGAACATAATATGCTCAAGTCATAGTATTTATTGCTCTAAAAATATTAGAGCAGAACTATTGGCATGTAAGTAGGTCACATCTGAGAAACATGCTTGTTTTCCCCCCTCTTGCCTAATACCCTACAATCCATTTTCTTAGCAACAAAACTAATTGTGATAAGCAACCAGCAATAACTGAGTCATTTATTGCCAGAGAGAGTACTAGCAATCTGCATTTGGTGATTATGCTCAGAAGAATGAAAATTGGGTCTCCAAAGCAAAACATGGGTGCATTGTTGCCCTTGGGACACATTTGGTTTTCTCTTTCAAAAATGTGATCTTCAGCCCAAATGGCTTCAGAGTAATTAAGTGACTGCTAATCAGAAGGCCCACATATCTTTTTTTTAAAGTGATAAAAGTGGAATTCTGCAAACAAAGGCTATTGAAGCTTCAAAACAAGAACCCAAGACCTTCACAAGTCAAGGACTAAAGTCCTGCCTGCATATTTGAAATATCCTGTTGACATTTGCTGTCTTCCTTCATTCCAGCTAACGCTAGGAAACTGTCATATTCAAAACTGAAAGCAGGTTCATGCAAATTTATACTGCAGTTTGCAAATGTATAGTTTCCCTCATACTCCAAGGAATTTCCTAATTACTCATCATGTAAATTGATTGCATAGTGAATTTCTGGTCACCATGTAAGATTCAATATGCATATTTAACATACATATAAAAACACCCTTTTCCTGCTTGAATATTTTTTTTAGGTATTTAGCCTTGGGACTCTATTTTAATTTCCAGCCACATGTCTGGACTGGAGATTATAATTCACAGCACTGGAGAGCAACAGGTCAGGGGAACCTGGGCAGAAAAGGGATCATAATTATCTTTCCAGTAACCACTGAGGTAAGTGCAGAGACAATTTTGAGGGGGCAATCTCTGCAGGCACATTGTCTGAGTCTACATATTATACTAAACTACAGCACACTCCAAATTAGTGCAATGTGTGAACTCAATCGATCAAAAAGAAAATGTCCTGGAGATCTACTTTATAGTTGAAGCCATTATGCATATAGGCAACCCTGCTCTGTTAAGATGGATGATCTACTTGGGTTTTTGCACTGGGGTGGTCACAATGCAACTCCAACAAGCTATTACTTTGTGGAGGTTTCTTTTACAACTGTTTATTGTGTATGCTATCTCTTTATGTGTTTTAGCTTGTAAACAACCGAGTCCCTTAAGGACTTGGCAGTCTGTTCCTATGATTAATAAATAAAGACATTGGAGTAACAGAAATGGCTCCTCTGGAGAAGTGTTTGTTGTTATTTTTCCTAAGGCTGGAACAACAATAGTTGCTTGTCCACTGCTCCTGGCTCTGCTTGGGAGATGTGGGGCCAATGTCCTATAGTTGCCTCTTCATAACCATTTATGCCAGCTAGCTGCAAAAAGGAAACTAACAATTTTTGAGCCACATTGGCTCGGACCAGTCAAGAGGAGAAGCAGGAGATGGCTTTTGCTTCCAATATCTTGTGGGACAAGGCACTTTGTAACAGTCATTAAAATGTCTTAACTTGCTTTCTCTTGTGCTCATGGCTTGGTGCATTTCTTTACTGGTACAGTGGTACCTCTACTTATGAACTTAATTCATTCCATGACCAGGTTCTTAAGTAGAAACGTTTGTAAGAAAAAGCAATTTTCCCATAGGAATCAATGTAAAAGCAAATGATGTGTGCGACTGGGGAAACCACAGGGAGGGTGGAGGCCCTGTTTCCTCCAAGGAGATTCCTAGAGAAGCCCCACGGAGGCTTCTCCCTGCCCTTTCTGGCCTTGTTTCTTCCCAGGAGATTCCTAGAGAGGCCCTATGGAGGCTTCTTCCTGCCTAATCCGGTTACAGTTTTGGAGGCTCGGGTTTGTAAGTGGAAAATGGTTCTTGAGAAGAGGCAAAAAAAATATTGAACACCCAGTTCTTATCTAGAAAAGTTCGTAAGTAGAAGCATTTGTGGGTAGAGGCACTGTATTGCCAAGACAATTGAGAAATCAATTCAACTCTCAGCATATTTTATTTATTTATTTATTTATTGGATTTGTATGCCGCCCCTCTCTGTGGACTCGGGGCAGCTCACAACATTTCATAGAAACATAGAAACATAGAAGACTGACGGCAGAAAAAGACCCCATGGTCCATCTAGTCTGCCCTTTTACTATTTCCTGTATTTTATCTTACAATGGATATATGTTTATCCCAGGCATATTTAAATTCGGTTACTGTGGATTTACCAACCACGTCTGCTGGAAGTTTGTTCCAAGGATCTACTACTCTTTCAGTAAAATAATACTTTCTCATGTTGCCTTTGATCTTTCCCCCAACTAACTTCAGATTGTGTCTGTCCCCTTGTTCTTGTGTTCACTTTCCTGTTAAAAACACTTCCCTCCTGAACCCTATTTAACCCTTTAACATATTTAAATGTTTCGATCATGTCCCCCCTTTTCCTTCTGTCCTCCAGACTATACAGATTGAGTTCATTAAGTCTTTCCTGATACGTTTTATGCTTAAGACCTTCCAGCATTCTTGTAGCCCGTCTCTGGACCCGTTCAATTTTGTCAATATCTTTTTGTAGGTGAGGTCTCCAGAACTGAACACAGTATTCCAAATGTGGTCTCACCAGCGCTCTATATAGCGGGATCACAATCTCCCTCTTCCTGCTTGTTATACCTCTAGCTATGCAGCCAAGCATCCTACTTGCCTTTCCTACCGCCCGACCACACAACAATATTTCAACAATAAAACAGTACAAAATGTACAAAATACATTTGGATCCAATTAATTAAATAGTTAATCTAAAACATTATAAAAGTTAAATATCAAAAATCATTCACTCAAAGACAAACCAAGCATACTAATCGTTCAGTGGCTAGAGGCTACAGTCTCAAGGCCAATCAGTCTACTGCACACTCGAGTCCAATCTTACTATTAAATGCTGCATGATTGGCCAAGTTTCAGTGGCTCCACCATAAGGGAATGCGTGCCAGATTCACATAGGGCTGTTTCTAAGACTAGACTGTGGCAAGGCTGTGATTCCTATTTTTTCCATGCCACATCCTTTCTCCTTGGCCAACTCTGTAGTGCTGCATGACTTTGTTCCATCCTACTTCTACTGCTTTTTAAGTAAGAGCAATGCCAACAAGCTGCAATCTCAACAGCACACAATCTCATCAGAAAGACCACTCAATGCTCATTCTTGTGCATCATAATCTGGCACCCTAAAAGAGAAAAGCTTACTTTTAAAACATGTTTTAAAAGAGACACATACACAAGCCAAAGCCTGATTTAACAGACTATTCAAGGGAAGGGATATTCCTTAACACCAAATATAATTTTGCGTTCATGTAAAAAGCCCATCTGTCAATATGTGCATGCATGAAAGTAAGCTTGGGCCTTCTGATTGTGAAGCTTAGTGCCATTATGGTCATCTCGCCCTTTTAATACAATCACCTCAGTGGTGGGATTCAACATTTTTTTTACTACGGGTTCTGTGGGCACAGTGTGGCTTGGTAGGTGTAGCAGGGGGAGACCCATCCTCAAATACAGCTCATCTGTTTGGAACCCATACCGCATCTCGGACATTAACGCCCTCAAAAATGTCCAAAGATACTTCACCAGAAGAGCCCTTCACTCCTCTACCCGAAACAGAATACCCTATGAATATAGACTTACAACCCTGGGTCTAGAAAGCTTAGAACTACGATGCCTTAAACATGATCTAAGTATTACCCACAAGATCATATGCTGCAATGTCCTGCCTGTCAATGACTACTTCAGCTTCAACCACAACAACACAAGAGCACACAACAGATTCAAGCTTAATATTAACCGCTCCAAACGTGACTGTAAAAAATATGACTTTATTAATTGAGTTGTCACATGGAACTCAATACTGGACTCCGTAGTATCATCCCCTAAACCCAAACATTTTATCCTTACACTATCCATGGTTGACCTCTCCAGATTCCTAAGAGGTCAGCAAGGGGTGTGCATAAGCACACTAGCGTGCCTTCCGTCCCCTGTCCTATTGTCTCTCCTATTTCTCATATATTTTCTCTTCTATCCCTTTATCTTTTCTTCTATTCTCTCATTGATATATTTTATTCCTATATTTTCTCTTCTATTCTTTCTTTGATATATTTTATTTCGAGTGTATCCTCTATAACCTTCATTGTGTATTATTGTGTTTTGGACTAAATAAATAAATAAAAATAAATAAAAAGCTGTAAAATCTCTATTCCCACCTTACTCCAGGGGAAGGTTACTGCAAAATTCCTATTTCCTCCTGATCAGCTGGGACTCGGGAAGCAGAGAATAGATGGGGGAAGGGCCAGGCAGAGGTGGTATTTACCGGTTCTCAGAACTACTCAAAATTTCCACGACTGGTTCTCCAGAACTGGTCAGAATCTGCTGAATCTGGATCACCTCTCTGTAGTGGAAACGGCACTTTTCTCTACCTGTGGTTCATTAAATGGAGATTTGTTCTATCAAGATTTTACTGTGTGCCTTGTTCATTTTGCAAAGAAATCATGAGATTTAGATAACAAAATAGCAGAAAAAAGGGCCAGTGATAATTCTTGCTTTTAGTTTTCAGAAGAATTATGATTGTTGCATAAGAAACCTTGTATTTGGAAGTATCTTTATATTATTGTGCACATAGTTTGTTTACTACCATGTATCTCCCCACCCCACATTTGTTATTGTCACTAAAAGAACACCACATGGTTGCAATCAGCCTTGTTAAACATCGTCATAGTAAAAACTAGAGAAACATTGCAGTGATCCAGCAAAAAGTGCAGTGATTTCATTCTTAAAAACTCCAGCTTGGCTGAAAATGTCTATTAACATCTTGAATTACAAAATACTGCAACAGTACGTTTCAGCTCTCCAGTTGGTTTAGTAGAATTTTTCGATCCCAAGGAGATCAGTGTGTTAAAAACAATGGGTAGAGAAAGAATGAAAAGAGAAAGAATAACAACTTGGTTTACAATTCAGGACCTTGCCTTGATTTTCAGAGGAATCACTCTGGGCATGCCATTTTATTTTATTTTATTTTATTTTATTTATTTTATTTATTTTATTTTATTTTATTTTATTTTAGTTTAGTTTAGTTTAGTTTAGTTTAGTTATGTTATGTTATGTTCTGTTGTCTGTCTGTCTGTCTGTCTGTCTATCTATCTATCTTTTTATTTATTTATTTGTCTGTCTGTCTGTCTGTCTGTGTCTATCTATCTATCTATCTATCTATCTATCTATCTATCTATCTATCTATCTATCTATCTATTTATTGGATTTATATGCCGCCCATCTCCGAGGACTCTTGTTACAAAAATATGGACATCGAAGACAGCTAACTCCCTATATCACAAAGAGGAAATTATGATGATTGTCTAAGCATCAGTCAGTTAAGATGAAAGCCAAATTACTGCAAAGAGTAATATATTAATAGTAATATATTAAAAATAAGATTTGCCCTACCCATGTAGATAGCCAGGATCTGACTTAATTTAGCAACAGGGATGTTGCAATAAACATGTAAACTTTGCTTATATTTCGGATAAGAAAAGTATGAACTATTAAAAGAGAAAACAATGTTATGCACTTGGTCAAATCTCCCTAGGGGAAGAGCTAGGGAGAGATTAATCAGATTAGCTGCTCCTTGGGATGAGCTGTTCTTCTAATTAATCTAAAGTTATGTAACATTTAAACAGATTTTGGTATAGAATATTTGATGAACCTAGATGAGTTTGGAGCTTTAGTGGGCTTTAAAATAAACAGAAAACAATGGTACATGTTAAGAATATGACTTCTCAAATTCTTAGCTGAGTTTTAAGATGGAGAAAAAGATGAAGTACCTGGGCATTATATTGACAAACACAGGTTCTAAATTGTTTCAAAATAACTCTGTGCCTCTCTAGAATGATACTAAAAAGGGCTTATTAAAAGGGCACAAATTGTCACCTTTATTGGGTAGAATCTCTGTAATTTAAATGAATGTCTTTCGGTTTCACTCTATTAATATTTATAAGTGATACTGCGTTTAAATATTGGCAGATGGACATCTCTAAGTTTACATGGCAACTCCCCCCCTCCCAAGAATTAGATATAAATTATTGCAAGATGCTAAGGAAAGAGGGTGTTTGGGTTTACTAGATTTGAAACTGTACTTTGATGCCCACTGTTTGTTCAGGCTAAAAGAGTGGGTGACTCTCCAAAATAAGGTTTCTTGAGCTGCAGGGTCATGAATTAAGATTTGGGTGGCACACTTATTTATGGTATGATAAGATTAAAGTATATGCTGATTTCAACAATCATTTTGTTAGACATGCCATCCTAGGAGTTAGGAATAAATATAAGGTCAGGTTCATTGTGAAGACGTTCCTTTGGGTAGCCCCTGTGGATGCTGTCAAAGTCCCTGATGAAGATGATGTCTTCAATGGGGCTAAGAGCAACCCAGCTTTGTGGGGTCACTCACGAACGCGAATCCTAGAAAGGAGACTTGGACACATTCTCTCTCTGGGTGAAGTGACACGGTATAGAGCCATGCACCTCTTTTTATTTGGGAACATAAGGAAATGGGGATAACTACACGTACATGTCAAGTGATACATCCAATAACATAACTTCAAACATATCTTTGAGTTCTTCCTATTCCCACAAATATCACAAAACAATTTCCTAGAAACTCTTCCTCAAAGCAGATGTTTCTCACACCTAATTTCTCTGAAGCCTTCTGCCTTATCTCAACTAATCTTCCTTAATCACCCTCTCGTCCTGTGTATGCTTCAGGCAATGTAAATCTCCCCCTTTGATCCTATAACGTCCTGTCTGCAGTGATGTAAACTTTGTTTATCAGTGAGATGTTTGTTGAGCCCTTTTGTTTCCCTGTTGTAATTACCAGGAATGCACACTAGGCAAATTTAGTGCCCTCCTATCCTGGATTATAATAAGCAGAGCATTTTTATGCTAGAGGTCCAGATATATATAATTATAATACAATCCTATTCTAATATATTTATGCTATACTGCAACAAGCCCCCAAGCAGCTTTTTAAAGAAATGATGGTGAAATCAGAGTGGTCGACTTGTCAATTAAAAAAAAAAATTATGGGGACCATATCCTCAAATTTAAAGAGGTGTTGGAATTATTAGGATGTGTTTACATTGATTTGCATATTATAATTGAAATAAAGGTTTAAATTAGATTTTAAAAGTTATAGATATACTAATACAAATTGGAAATTGTATTGACTGGGAAATATTATTGCAAAGTTTTATAAATTGCTATTCAAATTGAACTTGGAGAATGAGTAGGTAAAAAAGCATTGTATGGTTCAGTGGGTAAAGAATTTTGGATATAATGCTTAAAGAATGGGGAAATATGTGGATGAAAGATTTAAAATTTACATTAAATTATAATTTAAAAGAAGAAAAGTACCAATTGTTAAAGAGAAAACAATGCTGTGCAGTTGGTAGAATCTTCCTAGTGCAAAGCTAGGGAAAGATTACTCAGATTAGCTGCTTCTTGCAAGAGCTGTCTAATGAATTTAAATTTATGTAAGCATTTAAATAGGTTTTGGTCTTACCTTTCCTTGCCTACCATAACCATGTTAGTTACTTTTCCCCTTCATTTCTACTCTTATTTAACTCTTTTTTTCTTTTCTATCCTTTCCTATCTTTCCCAATGCCACTACTCCTTCATGTCATGTCATACAGGGTGCGTTCCAAAAGTAAAGCAATTTTTTTTAAAGTAATTTTTTGAACAGATTTGCACACACAGTTAAAATTCTTCAAAGTACTGTCCTTGGGCCTCTACACATTTTTTCCAGTGACTCTGCCATGACCGGTACGCACCCTGGAAGGCGTCTTCGGGACCTCTCCCCAGGTCTTCATAACGGCTGATTGGATCTCTTCTATGGACGAAAAATGGGTTCCTTTCAGGGCTGATAACAAAAAGAAGTCTGCTGGGACGACATCAGGACTATGGGGGTGGGGGTGGAGCAGCGTTGGCACCTGATGTTTGGTCAGGAACTCATGGACTCATAGCACGTTGTGGCCAGGCGCCTTTTTTGTCCATAGAAGAGATCCAATCAGCCATGACGAAGACGTTTTTCAGGGCATGTACCGGTCATGGCAGAGTCGCTGGAAAAAATGTATAGAGGCCCAAGGACAGTACTTTGAAGAATTTTAAGTGTTTGTGAAAATCTGTTCAATAAATTACTTTTTTAAAAAAATAATTGCATTACTTTTGGAACGCACCCTGTATCATGACGTCATCCCCTCCTATCTCATCTTTCCCTTCCTTCCTTCCTTCCTTCCTTCCTTCCCTCCTTCTTTCCTTACAATGTGCATTACGTAGGTAAGTGCTTGTATTGTTTTATATATGTAAGAAAGGGAATGATTTGGGGTTCAATTATTGTTTTTGTAAATGAAGTGAACAAGCAATTCCAGTAAATTACTAATACAATTATGTTTCTGTGCCTTGGGTTCCCTTTTCAGGACAAGGTTGCTGGCAGAGGGAGTGAGGGAGAAGAGGAAGAAATAGCATAATAAAAAATTATACAGGGTAACTTTGTTATGCAGTTCATCCTGATTTTGTTTTTTTACTGGACTGAGCCAGTATATAGGAAATAATTCAATTTTGACCGTTTGCCAAAATAGCTGTGTCTTCTGATCGTAGCACTAAATAACCCACTTAATTGTATTCCACAACAGTGAGACAAAATAGGGAGTACAGTATTGACAACAGTCCTTCAAAGTAAACTACTGTATTTTGAAAGAATTTCATCTTCATAGAGTTATGACCAATTGGCCTGGTTTTTCAAAATTTTAAAACTGTTGGTTTAAAATAATAGTATAAAAAACTCTCGACACTCACAGAGTAGACAGGAAGAATACTGTGGGTACACATAAACGCAAAAGCTTATATTTAGTAAGGTAGAAAGTAACACTCTCCAAGCAGTCTCTTCATCTCCAAACTATTACAGTGTTCCCTCGCTTTTCGTGGGGGATGCGTTCCGAGACCGCCCGCGAAAGTCGAATTTCCGCAAAGTAGAGATGCGGAAGTAAATACATTATTTTTGGCTATGAACAGTATCACAAACCTTCCCTTAACACTTTAAACCCCTAAATTGCAATTTTTCATTCCCTTAGCAACCATTTAGATTATTACTCACCATGTTTATTTATTAAAGTTTATTAAAAAAATATTTATTAAAGGCAGATGAAAGTTTGGCAATGACATATGACGTCATCGGGTGGGAAAAACCGTAGTATAGGGAAAAAACCCGCGAAATATTTTTTAATTAATTTTTTTGAAAACCCATGGTATAGGCTATTCGTGAAGTTTGAACCCGCGAAAATCAAGGGAACACTGTATAGGCAACAATCTAAAGAATCTCCAATGGCAAATTCATTGACAAATATGGAGCTCATTTTTCCCCCTTTCTACCTGATAAAACAAAATGAAACTATTGAAAATTTCCTTGGATCATCTATCACACAGGTATCAAACTTGGGACGTCATGTTGCCAATATGTGATGTTTCACAACTTTTTCCCCCCATCACCTCTTTGGACAACCAAAATCAAACCAAACCAAACCTCCAAACCAGGGGTGGGTTCCAACTTATCTCACTACCGGTTTGCTTACTCCTGAGCTGCGTGGGTGTGCCATAAGGGCACGTGCGCACAATTCTGGAAAAAAAATTAAAAAGTAAAAAATATCAAAAATGAAATGGTGATGCATGCGGTGCTGGAAAGTCAGCTTCTGTGCATGCGCAGAAGAAAAAAAATATTTGAAAAATATTCATTTTTTTAAAAAAAAAATAGAAGTTGACGCCCACAGTTTGGCACCCACCAATCCGATTGGTGACATTGCCAGTGAGTCACTACCAGTTCAGGTGAACTGGTCCATACTGGGAGGAACCCACCTCTGCTCCAAACTTTCTATGATAGGATTTCCTTAGATCAGTGTTTCCCAACCTTGGCAACTTGAATATATTTGGACTTCAACTCCCAGAATTCCCCAGCTAGCGAATGCTGGCTGGGGAATTCTGGGAGTTGAAGTCCAGATATCTTCAAGTTGCCATGGTTGGGAAACACTGCCTTAGATTACCTAATTTGTAGTGGTTGGTTTGGGATAAGGAAAAATGATGAGATCAAATGACTCAAGACCACAAAACACAGAGAGAGAAAAAAATGCAGGCAATTTTGGAATTAAGACTTCCAGTATTTGCTATAACCTATTATTTAAAGTTTCATGAAGCCACGATACATTCATTCAGATCCATATCCTTTTTGTTTTGGACAATTTGCATTCAATGATGATTCCCATGTGGGGATGTGGGAAGCTCTCCATTCATATTACAGGGTAGGCATTATATGAAGTAGGTCCCCAGATTTCCTATGTGCCAACCAATGCAGCAATGACAGACAGTATCATATTGTTCAATTTCTCCCTCATGCCCTTTCCATGTACCATGTAGAGCTAGACAACAAATCATAACTACAATGAATTAAACTCTTGGGTCTTATTCATTTCATTTAAAAAAACAAACAAATGGGTTTTAGGGAATTCCAAAGAGAATTTGACCTCCTTTCAACTGACTGTCTATACTGGGTGTCACCCCCCCTCCAATATTATTCCTATTACTGTGAATCGGGCTCATTTATCTATCCTTGTTGCATGCTATGTATTTCTAATGCAATGACACTAGCTAGCTAGTATTTTTTTCCATGTTAGCATATTATGCATCACTGGCACATACTGGCACATGTAATGTCTTAATCTTCCCTTTTATTAGCAACAGCATTTAGACTTATATGCCGCTTCACAATGTTTTACAAGCCTCTCTAAGCAGTTTACAAGAGAGCCAGCATATCACCCTCAACAGTCTGGGTCCTCATTTTACCCACTTCAGAAGGATGGAAGGCTGAGTCAACCTTGAGCCTGGTGAGATTTTAATTGGTGAACTTCAGCCAGCAGTCAGCAGAAGCAGCTTGCAGTACTGCACTCTAACCACTGTGCCACCATAGTCGTAACCATCTAGAACATAAGAACATAAGAAGAGCCATACTGAATCAGGCCAAAGCCCATCGAGTCCAGCATTCTGTGTCACAAAGTGGACCACCAATTGTACATGGGGATCTTGAGCAGAAAGAGAAGGCAAAACCCTCCCTTTCCCTTGACCCCCAACAAATACACAAGGGAATCCTGCCTGCCTCATCCAACATAGAGGCGGCACATGGACATCTGTTTCAATAACCGCTCATGTATTCATAATCATGTTTATACATTTCATGTATGCACACTCCTGTTTATAATTTTTATTTGTAATCTTATATATGCTTAACAACTAAACATGTCTGTTTAAGGTTCTAGTCCTTCTGCCCAATCATGATAGACTATTCTATTCTTAGCTTAAAAACAGTAGCTTTGATGTGCAAAAAATAAAGATAGGCTATTGTGAATTATTTATAGGATATTCCTTGTTTCTTTATCATTCTAATAAAACACAAGGCAATAACTGTATTAATTTTTTCTTAACATTCCCATAACTAAACCTATCAGAATATCAAATGTTAAGCCCACAACTAAATCAGTCAATTTATCAAATCAGGTGGGAAGTGGCATAGGTAAAGGCCCAGTCATTAGTCATTGCATTCCTGTAGGCTCAAATCTTCGCACAGAAGATCCGTACTCTTACACTCGATGTATCATCCATCCTTGCCATGAGTAGGCAGTTAGGAACAGTTTGGTACAACCCTAAACAAATGTGCTTGAAAATAATTAAACACTGCTGTGTTCAGGGCAAATCTCATAAGGGTATCTTGCAACTTCTCCCTGCAGCCTCTGCAGCCTTGACAGTAAAAACCTCAATGAGAAAAAACACACATTACACAATTTTTGACTGGTCTTGCACAATCTCTCTCCTAGAAAGTCGGCTACCCTTTATTTTTGCTGATCTTAGGGCGTGAGGCTTGGAGCCACATTGCTGAAATCCGAATTTTGATACCCCCCCCCCCCCCACTATAGCCTTGGTAGTACAGTGGTTAGAGTGCAGTACTGCAAGCTATTTCTGCTGATCACCGGCTGCCAGCAGGTTGGCAGATCAAATCTCAGTAGGCTCAAGGTTGACTCAGCCTTCCATTGCTCCAAGGTCGGTAAAATGAGGATCCAGATTGCTGGGATAAATATGCTTACTCTCTGTATACCGCTTATCGAGAGCTATAAAGCACTGTGAAGCGGTATATAAGTCTAAGTGCTATTGCTATAATCCAATGGCCCCGCTTCGCTCTCCATATATTTTGGAAGGGCATTTTGGAAACTTTATTTATTTGTTTTGTCAAGTACGTATTGGTGGTATACAAAGATATAACAATATTTATATACATGCAATATATAAATCATCAATACCAAATTACTATTGTACACTGTTTTATTGTCGCTGTTAGCCGCCCCGAGTCTCTGGAGAGGGGCGGCATACAAATCCAATCAATCAATCAATCAATCAATCAATCAATCAATAAATAAATACTGCTCAAAAAAATAAAGGGAATACTCAAATAACACATCCTAGATCCGGAGGAATGGAATACAGGTAGTCCCCGGGTTACGTCGTCCCTGATGTACGACTTTTTGTCGTTACGACGACCCGGGGACAGCTTCGAAGTCACCGCTGCCGCCTCCGTTTGGGCGAAGGGATCTCCGCGGTGGGTGGCCTCGGAGGCTACAGCAACGCAGCGCTGAGAAGGACCAGCTTCAAGGGACCAACAGTCGGTCCTTCTTGGCGCTGCGTTGCTGTAGCCTCCGAGGCTGCCCACCATGGAGATCCCCTCACCTGAACGGAGGTGGTGGCAGCGGCAGCCTCAGAGGCTGCAGCAACACAGCGCTGAGATTGGCTGTTGGTTCCTTGAAGAAGCTGCCGCCGTTGCGTAAGTCGGAATATTCATGTAAATCGGAATACTGTATTCCAATTTACACCAAACTCGGCTTACCACAGGCCGGGGAAATGGATCCCCGTCGTAAGTCAGGGACTACCTGAATTCTGATTGAATACTGTGTTCTCATTGAATGTACACTTTGTTCTCATTGAATGTGCACAGCATGTGAAATTGATTGTCAATCAGTGTTACTTCCTAAGTGGTCAGTTTGATTTCACCGAAGTTTGATTTACTTGGAGTTATATTGTGTTGTTTAAGTGTTCCCTTTAATTTTTTTTGAGTAGTGTATATACTACAACTGGGAAGATGGGTTCCCCGAGTCTCTTAACCGTTCGTGGGTAGTTAACGCAGCAGCCGAAGCCCTGGAAAGAGGGGGAATCTACAGCAGCGCCTAACTGCCGGGCAAGGAATCAGGCTGGGCGACTACTCCCAGCGTCCGCAGCCGCCTCAGCCTCTGGCGGCCGAGCGAGCCCAGGAGGGACCCCAGGAGGCCTTAGCGCGCGGGAAGCCCGGGCGACGTTCCTCGCCCCGCCCCCGCCCCCGGGAGGCGGGGCGGCGCGGCTCGCGATTGGCCAGGGGGTGGGCGCTCGCCCTCTGCCCCCTGACCCTGCGCGGCGGCGGCAGCGGCGGCGGGCGGCGGTGATAGAGGCAGCAGGCTGCCGCCCGTTTCCTGCTGGCCTGGCGGCGGCTGGTGCCACTGCTCAGCGTTGGGCGGGCGGGAGAATAATGCGGCGCAGGTCTCGGCTGCTGCTCTGCTTCGCTTTCCTCTGGGTGCTGGGGATCGCCTACTACATGTACTCCGGGGGAAGCGCCGCGCTGGCCGGAGGCGGCAGGAAGGTAAGAGGGTGCGGGGAGAAAAAAAGAAGGGGAGCGGAGCCGCGCGGCTTTACCCACCCGGGCGCCGTCTGGGTGTCTTGGGGCGGGTGGACCGCTTGCCTTGGCTGTGTCCAGTTCTTCTCCAGCCGGCGTTTCCTACTGAGCCTCTCCGGGAGGCTCCAAACTCCGCTCTTCGGCGTGGGGTGTCTTATGCTCATGGGTGGGTGTGCGTGTCCGTGCTCACCCAGACGAGTGTGCGAGTGAGTGGGTGGACGGGGGAAAGAAAAGGGCTTCCTCTCCGGCTCGCCCGCCGCCTCCTCTCCCCTTTCCCGGCCGCTTCCCCCAAATTGAGAAGTGCCGCCTGCCTGCCTATTTCGCTTCCAGTCTCTTCCCTCCGCCGACCCTGGTTCTTGTGGGCTGGAGGGGGCGGGGAGAGGACCTGCCGCCCGAGCTAGGCGGTCACCCTTCGGGCGAGGATGAGTAGGAGTCGCGCCCATCATCCTCGGCAACATGGCTGCGGATGATGGGCGTGGACGGTCCAGAGGAGAAGCGGCGGTGGAGGGGGCGTGCGGTGTGTGTGTCTATAGATAGATGGATAGATAGGTAGGTAGATAGATAGATAGATAGATAGATAGATAGATAGATAGATAGATAGATAGATTTAGATATCAGAATATGTGGCGTACATATGTATGTATGTGTATATGTATGTGTGTATGTGTATATGTGGCGGCGAGATGCCCGTTCCTTTCCTGGGGCAAAGCCCAAGGCTTGCAGAGCTTTCTAACGAGGGAAAAGCTTTACTTTTCATCCTTCCGAGAAGATAAAGCCCTCCCCCCATAGATAGATAGATAGATAGATAGATAGATAGATAGATAGATAGATAGATAGATAGATAGATAGATATTCTCTCAATCCATATATTTACATAGCAAATAAATTTAGTAAATAAAGGTAACATATATATAATCAATTTCCAAATGTAACTTTATCATGAGGCATTTGTTTCCTCAGATATGGTAGATACAATTTCAGATAGATAGATGATAGATAGATGATAGATAGATAGATAGATAGATAGATAGATAGATAGATAGATAGATGGCAGGTAGGTAGATAGGTAGATAGAAATGTAATCTTTCTCTCCCCCCTCTATAGATCTCTGTCTGTCTGTCTGTCTATCATCCATCTATCTATCTATCTATCTATCTATCTATCTATCTATCTATCTATCTATCTATCTATCTATATCACACACACACACACTCTATCCCTCTATCCTCGGTGCAGTGCGGGTGTACACGATTCCTTCTACATTACGTTTCCGTTTTGTCCCCCCCTCCTCCCCCGTGTTTGAGAAGTGGAGGTGAGGTGGCTGCTTTTCCTCGCCTTTTATGATGGCTTCGGCAGTGTGTGTGTGTGTGGAGGGGGGTTACTAGTCCCTCTCCCCTCCTCCTGGCTCTCTCTTTCAGAATGGATTGGGGAGGACCCACTTCTCGCCTCCCCTCCCCACCCAGTGCTTTCCCGGGAGGATTTCTTTAAAAAAAAGAAAGAAAGAAAAAGCAGATGGTTCCTTTCTGGACTTCAGTCTGGTTCCTAACTCGTCATTAGCCGGGGCCAGCGTCCAAACCAACTGGAGCGAGCCACGTCGCGTATTGCGGGTGGTAAAAAGGAGCGTGGGAGGGAAGATTATTTGGGTAATGGGGAAATCTGGCAGCCCTCTCTCTGCTCATTGGACTGGAGGCGCTCTTTAATGGAATGCCTTGCTAGTAAGTAAGTCGAGGCAGTTCCCCTTGGAAACCACTTGAATGTGTCATTGGGGCCCTTTTAGAGTCAGCTTTCCTCCCTCTGATTTCCATTTCTCTCACTGATTTAGGTGTCTTTTTGTTTTAAGTGTAATTAACTGGGCAAAAGTAATTCAACTACTGCCATTACACACCATCGAGATCCCACCAGGAAAGATATGCATGAGTTTGGGTTTTTTTTAGCTGTTTTGGTTGTTAATTGCAGGTTTTAAATTGTTTTGCACTGTTTTTATGGGGTTTTATATTGCATTTTATGTATACTGCTGAAAAAAAAAAAAAGGGAACATTCAAAGAACACATCGTAGATCTGAATGAATGAAATATTCTCATTGAATACTTTGTTCTGTACAAAGTTGAATGTGCACAACAGCAGGTGAAATTGATTGTCAATCGGTGTTGCTTCCTAAGTGGACAGTTTGATTTCACAGAAGTTTGATTGGTTGGTTGGTTGATTGATTAGATTTGTATGCCACTCTTCTCCAAGGATTGGGGCAGCTCATATCATATAATATAACAAATACAGTACAATGGCATATATTGTATTGTTCAAGTGTTTTTTTGAGCAGTGTATATTTGGCTGTGAGCTGCCCAGAGTCCTCTGGGAACAGGGTGGCATATAAGTCTAAATAAATAAATAAGCAAGTAAGTAAGGGATGCTTTAATCCATTTCTTTCTCTCCTTCCATTGTTGTCCATTTCCCTACGGTTGACTGGTTTGGTTGGGAGGGAGTTAAAATGGCAAGGCTGGCATTAAGTTGAAGGCTGGGAAACCTAATGTGCTTTTCATTTGCTGAAATGCCCTTGGAATGCCACCTCCTCCTGCTTCCCTCTTCACCTACATTTAAAAAAAAGAAAGAAAAAGAAATAAAAACCCCTGGAGGGAAGAAATCTTACCTTGACATTTCCCAAGAATAAAGAACACTTCCTTCTTTCTGTTACATATTTTCTTCATTAGTTCCTAATGCAGCTCTTTGAAGTAGTACGAATATGTGCTCTTGGAAGTGTCTGCTCATTATATATGGTATAAATGCATGTGGAAACATACATGTATGCAACTACGAAGTATTCTTTTTTTAGTGGGTTTACAATGACAATTCAGTGGATAGGTAAATCATTTGGCAATGTTCCTATTCAGAGGTTACAGTGTTTTCAATTTGATCCTTCAGCTGATTGTGTGAGGAACATTAATAGTTACTTTACTTTATTTGGAGAAACAAGATCTTTAATCCAAATGATGATTCATTGTATGTTTCCAAATTAAACCTTGTTAATTAATCAATTAGCCAATAGTTCATTTCCCTATGACCCCCAAAAACTATTGCAAACATTAGTGTTATGATATAGCAAAGAACACTGTCAGGTATGTTTATATGTTTACCATAAATATAATAGCAAGTCATTTTATGGGTAAAGGAAACGGGGCCGTAATAACAAATACAGTATTCACAAAATTGAATAGCTTAAAACTGAAAGAACTAAAATGGGAAAAAGTCCTAAAGTACAAAAATAACCAATAGTATTGATGGGGGAGATTGACAATTATATATGGATTGGTGGTTTAGGTTTCTATTTTCTTTCAATGAAGCATAATATTTAATCCCAACTTTTAGAATGGTTTAGTAATTCTAAGCATGGGAAGAAGATTGTAAGTGTAATGGCTTTTGAAATTGTTCTAAAAGGCTCATTTAGCATGGAATGCCAAGCCTTGAAAGAAAACATGACACATTGTATCTGTTTTGTGACTAAAAATTATACCGTTAGAACATTTAATATGTTAACAGAATGTATACTATTTAATTAAGATTCTTACAAGATTGAAAGATCAATTTTAATAGATTGTGATTTGAGTTTACAAAGTGTAACAGTAGATGAACTTTCACTGAATTTGTTTTTATGTGCAGAAAGTATTATTGAGTGTACAGTGGTACCTCTACTTAAGAACGCCTCTACTTAAGAACTTTTCTAGATAAGAACTGGGTGTTCAAGATTTTTTTGCCATTTTCTACTTAAGAACCTGAGCCTGGAAAAATTTCCCAGGAAATTTGAGAGCGGCATGAAGGTCCAGCCAGTTTCCTACCATTCCCCCTTTAATCCCAGCCATCTCAAGCTTTTCTGGACTGCCAGAGGAGCCTTTTGGTGATGCTTAAGGAGGCTTTGGCAGTCCAGAGCGAATGAAGCATTTTTCTTTCTCTGGGTGCTTGGAAAGGGAATAAACCTCTACCAGCCCCCAGAGAAAAGAATCACTCCCTTCGCTCTGGGCAGCCGAGGAGTCACCAGAGTGAAGGAAAGGCACCAGCTACAAAAGCGAGCGAGCGAGAGGAGAGGGTAGCCCTTCAGCATGGGAAGGAAGAGGAAGCAGGTAGCAGCAGGCAGTGTATGGGAGGCAGCCTTGTGCCGGGTGTATTGGAGGCGCATGCTCCTCCTTGCCGCCTCAGAGTCCCTCTTTTCTTTTTGAATCTCCTCACTTCACCTTCTTCCTTCAGCAGCGACTCTCCTCCTCTTCTTCCTCCTCCTCCTCCCACCCAAATTCCGAGCTTTTATTTCTTTCCTAATGGGTTTGCACGCATTATTTGCTTTTACATTGATTTCTATGGGAAAAATTGCTTCTGCTTAAGAAAGTTTCTACTTAAGAACCTGGTCATGGAACAAATTAAGTTCTTAAGTAGAGGTACCATTGTACTTTCTGCTAGTTTCAGCCCATTTCTTTTATTGTTGCTCTCTTGAACTGTTCTGCTCTTGCCTCATTTTTGTTAGTTTTAATACTGTGATGTGCCATTAATTTTTTGTTGTTGTTTAAAGGTCAGACTATCCAGGGCATATATTTGAAGGCATATACTTGAAGGCAAGGAGCTTTATACTGCCCAGAATGTGGATGTAGCACATATGTGCAACTCTGTAAACTAGCTTTGCCTTCAACAGTTGCTGCAAAATCCTGGGAAAATATAGTCTTAGTTTAAGGAATTGCAGATACCCTGTTTCCCCGATAGTAAGACACCCCCGATTGTAAGACGTATCGGGGGTTTCAGGGGGGTTGGCTAATATAAGCCGTACCCCGAAAGTAAGACATATGTCTTACTTTCGGGGAAACACGGGGGTATTGCCGCCTCCCTCTCATCTAGCTGCGCGCCGCCTCCTGCCCACGTCTGCACCGTCTCCCTCTCCATACGTCGCCGCGTCTGCCACCTCCCTCTGATCTTAATGAGTGCCGCCTCCTGCCCACTTCCGCGCCACCCCCCCTCCATACATCACCGCGTCTAAATGTTAATTTTATGGTTAAAACAAAAAATTCGACAATTTTTTTCCAATATAAGACATACCCCGAAAGTAAGACATAGTGGGGCTTTTGGGGATAAAAAGAAAGTAAGACACTGTCTTACTTCCGGGGAAACACGGTAGGTATGACAGCTGAATCCACATATATGGTCTTTGAAATACCCCTTTGTCTCCAAAAGCAGATCACAGCATATCCCTATTTAAAGTGTATAGGAATTACAGCAAAAGTGAAGTAGGAACCTACAAGATTATATTACAAACATATGTACAAAATTGAACTGATGGAATATTTATTATATTTAATTGTCCCCGATCTCCAGCAGAACATTTCAAGAGAGCAGGAAAATTTCTGAGCTTGGGTTTCTCCCCCATTTTACTCTCATAATGGCTTCTGAAGTAGATTAGGCTTTGAGATAATGGGTAAACCATTAAGCTTTGTGTATCTTTCTTTGAAGGCTCTGATTCTAGCACCTAACTATTACATTGTACTAATTTTTAGGTAAGTAGGCAGCACTACTTATCTTTATAAAGTCAGGTTTGTTCCTTCATTGCTATTTAGAATTACGTGGGTGTGTGCAAAATATGCACTTCCCTCGTGGTGGGGAAGGTAAGTAGAACCCACCCCTGATCCAGAGCATCTTAATAATCCCAAAAAATTGGTAACAACCTGTTTTGGGAAGATAGCTTGTATTCATGCAGGGAAAACACCTCAAGTTCATTACATTTCTGTATTAATTTGTAGATTATTTCGATATTTCTACAGGTCATCAATTAAAATTATTGGAGAAATATAAATAACACATTTTTGTTCTGTCTGAAGTATTTGCATAAATTTAGATTGTTTTGATCATTGGATACTGGTTTTATATTCAAATAGAAGTAAAGCAATCTAGATTCTTAACATTGTTGCAGAATTTAATAATGATGATGATGATGATGATGTGCCAAAGGATCTCAGCGGACATTTGAAAGCCATTGGAATTGACAAAATCTCCATCTGTCAATTGCAAAAGGCCGCTTTACTGGGATCGGCAAACATAATTCGCTGCTACATCACACAGTCCTAGGTGCTCGGGAAGCGCCCGACTGGTGATGAAATACGAAATCCAGCATAGTGATCTCGTTTGCTGTGTTGTATTGACATAAAGTAATAGTAATAATAATAATAATAATAATAATAATAATAATAATGATAATTTATTAGATTTGTATGCCACCCCTCTCCGAAGACTCGGGGCGGCTCACAACAACAATAATAACAGTGTTACAATGTAAACAAATCTAATATTAAAAAACATCAAAAAAACCCCATCATTTAAAAACCATGCAATTTACCTTCCAAGGCTGGTAAAATGAGGACCCAGATTGTTGGGGGCAATATGCTTACTCTCTGTAAACTGTTAGAGAGAGCTGTAAAGCACTGTGAAGCAGTATATAAGTCTAAACGCTATATGTTAGTGCTAAATGAACAAGCTGAAAAAAATGAATTTTGAGTTAGATTTATAGAAAATGTATGTTGTAGCCCAAAATTTTACAGTTCAAGTTTATTTGGTGGGCTTTTTCCACCAGCTTTCCACTTTGCCAACATGCCTTGTCCAATCCCTGAAAGATGTTGACCAGGTCTCATTAAAAGGGAGATTTAGTATCTTAACTGCAAAAATGCCTTTGCCTCGGTCTGTTGGGAAAAGTAGAATCAGTTGTGCATGTCCTCCTCTATCATTTTAATTCAATTAGGCACAAGAACTTAATGACATCTCTGTTAATTAATTAACACTCTATTCTTCTCCTTTTAACTGATAAGCCAATGATGATCTCTGGGACAGTGACAAAACTTAGTTCATCTGCCGTTGCTATTTGAGGCAAGATTGTATTGTTTTGATATATAAAATAATGCAGACATTATTGTTAGAGATGTGATCTTATTATTTTAATATTCAGATTTTAAGGTGGTATATCTTTCATCCACTCTAGGTAAAACTCTATAAAATATAATAAATATACTGTCTGTAGCAATTTATGGGGCAACTGTAGCTTTTTAAAATTGAGAACAGTACAGTAATCGCACAATTCCATAAGTTTCACAAATAATCCTTATGTTCAGATTGTTGCAGACTGCCTCCTTGAGGTATAAGAAAACAAAAATTTAAACAACAGAATTAAACTCATATTTCTACATTTTCAAAATATACATCATTACTTCAGTTCATTAGGAAGTGCTGCACACACCTATAGGATCATCTCCCAGGTCCATGATGGCGAACCTATGGCACAAGTGCCAAAAGTAGCATGCGGACCCATATCGGTGGGCACGAGCGCTCAGGTCCGACATGCGCCAGTGATTTTCGAGCCTTCTGTGCCCACTGGGAGTTGGGAACAGTCTGTTTTCCAGCCTCTGGAGAGGGTAGGTATTGTGTTCGGGCCTGGGCCAGCTGTTGCCCCCACATATGTGAGAGATGCGTCTCAGAGTGATTGTGAAAGCCTGGTTGACAGCCAGGAAAACGTGGCAGACAGTCCAGAGGATGAGGCAGATGGTTCAGAGGAGTTGGCAGACAGCCCACAGGACCTGGCAGATAGCCCAGGGGATTTAGCAGGCAGCCCGTCAGATAGCCTCTCTTCTTTGGATTCGGATGCTGAACAGATAATTAATATGCGTAGCCGTAGAGCAATGCAACGTAGGGCTCAATTAAGGGATTATCAACGGTGATTATGGTGTCACCTGTGTTTGGGTGTGGTCCACAGAATGAGGGCTGGGTGTGGTTCCCATAATGAGGGCTACAGTTACAAAAGGGAACAGAGGCAGAGGTAAACTGTGGATGTTTATCTGTGTAGTTTGTGTGGCTTTGTGGTTCCTGCTTTGAAGCCTCTGCTCTGTGCCTTTGGATTTCAACTCAGCATTTTCAGGCAAGTGGGAGTTGAAAACTCTGGGACTAGCTGCTGCTCTCGTGCCTCAAGAATTCAGAGAACTCCTGGAACGGTTCTGCTACGTGAATTTTGTATTTGTTTGTGAACACAACAGCAGAGAAGGCCTGTTTTTTGTTCTCCCCAAGTTCCAGAGCCTTTCTGGGAGCCTGGGAATGGTGAAAATGCCCCCCATGGCTACAATGTTGATAAAAAGGACATCATGTTACATCAGTTTGGTTTTAAAGGATGCTTCATCTGAGCCTTCAATTTAGTGAAAAACACTTTCAAAGGCACATAAATATAATACAGTGGTACCTCGAGATACGAGTTTAATTCGTTCCGGACCTGGGCTCTTAAGTCGAGCAGCTCTTATCTCGAACGACTTTTCCCCATAGGAATTAATGTAAATAATTTTAATTGGTTCCAGCCCTCAAAAAACTCACAAAGTTAGTCTAAATTATGCAGAAAGACATGTTTTTAATGAAGAAATGTACATGTACATATAAATGAATAATGAAGTTTCTTTCACTTAACTTGTAAACTTTCTTAAACTTTTAAATTTACATATGTTCAACTTCTCTGCCACCCAATCCTGTAGGACAGAGGTCCCCAACCCTTTTTGCACCAGGGACCGGCTTTAAGCGATCAAGAGAGGAATGGGTGAATGAATGGACGGAGGGTGGGAAGGAAGGAAGGAAAGAGGGAAGGGACAGGAACAGAGGAAGGAAGGAAGGAAACTTATGAAAGGGGAGAGTAAGAGAGGAATGAGTGAAGGGAGGGAGGGAAGAAGGTGGGAAGGAGAAAGAAAAGAAGAAATAGAGGAAGGGAAGGTAAAAGAGAGAAAGAAAAAGAGCAAGAAAGAAAGCTGCAAGCACCCCCCCCCAGCCCCCCAGGCCGGCTGCAACCTTTTAAAACACGCGCGCCGCTTCGCAGCTGTCTCCTGAAGCCGAACGCGGAAGTTAGCGTTTGGCTTCAGGAGACAGCTCCTTGGCGCTTGTATCTCGAATTTGGGCTTGTAAGTAGAACAAAAATATCTCTCCCCTCCCAGCTCTTATCTCGAGTTGCTCTTAAGTAGAGCAGCTCTTATGTCGGGGTTCCACTGTATACAAAAGATTTACCTATAAAACTATTAAACTAATCTAAAGGAGTCTAACCCAATCTAAAGGAGTCTAAGCAATTTCAGATTGTGCAGGGTTATTTCTTAGACCATGACATGTTTTAAGGTATTAGGGAGAAAAAAACTTTAAAAAGGAAGGTGGAACATTTCAACTATTTTTACACATCACTGAAAAACGAATTCCTCATTCAGCAGATTCTTAGTCACCTGTCTAGCAAAACAAAAAACAAAAAAACCCCACCATATAAAAGTGTCACTTAAATAGCTCACTGACATAATTATTCATCTTCAGTCAATTAAGCAGTTTCTGGTAGAAAAACTCCTAATTCCAGCTGAGTGGAAAGCAAGTGAGTGTAATTTTAAAAAATGCTTTAGTTTTCAAGGTCAAATAATATTTTGTAACTAAGTTTCCACAATTTTAGAGAAGCATGTTGCATTGAAAAATATCTTGATGTTCCAAGATCTAGAATTAAGCAATATCCTTATTAGGTTCAAATGTTACCACAATATGAATAATCTTTCAGGGCATTTTGCATTTTTCATCACTTTTTTAGAGTTGGGCAACATAAGAAAAATGACCTTACAGCTATAAAGTTTGCCTCAGTTACAGTTTTAGAAGAATGCAAATTTAATTAGATTAGGTGTTGTTATATAATATGTATAGATTATACTTATGGGATAAAGATGCCCCCCCCCAATATGAAATAAAATATCCAACAATTACAGTAACTAGATTTGTCTTACGTTTTAGTGCAACACACTGGGCTCAATACCCAAGATGATTTTTCTAGTGATTTCAGGAAAGATGTATTAAAACAATGAAATATATAGAAATAAAATATTTCAGTGCAGTAAATGCAAAATGTAACACCTGAAAGTCTGAGGATACAGCTTGATAGAAGACAAAACAGATGATACTTTATATATATATCGGATCAGGAATTGGAAGTTCCCTCTCCCAGGTGACTGGATCCAGTTTGCTTTTCTTTTTATTATTTTCTCTTAAGAGCACTTTCTGGAACTAGGTCAATGCCAGATAAGAATAAGTAGTCCCATCTTATAGAGGTCCAGATTGGAGATCAGGAAATTAGACAGCAAACTAGGGACTAGCAAAATCTAGAAGCGGTAGAGAATTACTTTCCTTTATGGATTGTGATGAGAAATGTGTGACTTTGTGCTCTGTGTGAGTGATTGTGGGAGTTCAAGCAGTTGATTGAAATGTTTTCTTCAGAATTAATTGGTTATTTCTTTTTGACACTTTCAACTTCCTTTCGGTTCTTTGATTGTTATATAGATAATGAAGTATGCCTTCTTTTAGCACATGCCTAGTTGTTAGGTCAAACTACAGGGATCTCTCTAGTGTCAAGAAACTGGTGGCAACACTACTGAGTTTTCTAGTTATTGTAAAGAATGTAGGAGGATTCAGAAATCTCTTCTAATGGAAGCCATTGTTCCCGATCCGCCACATCCAGCGGTGGGCTACTAGCTGGAATGCTAAATTGTGTTCGCCGCACGGCTCGCAAGTGGTTGTGAGGCCAGCACAATTTTGCTTCTGCACCTATGGAGGTAGCAAAATCGTGCACGGAACCACAGGTGCGCCTGTGTTTTGGTGAGGTTTTTTGCTTCCGTGCATGCTGAAACACGGGCGCACTTGCAGCTCCTTGCGCGATTTTCCTACCTCCACAAGTGCAGAAGAAAAATCGCGCTGGCCCTGCAAGCTTTTCATGAGCCATGGCGGCGAGCGCAACTTAGCATTCTGGCTAGTAGCCCACCACTGACCACATCATGCATGTACGCACATATCCTATTACAATTAAAAATGTAAATATGATGTAAAGGAAATTGTCAGTGAAAACTCATAACTCATATAATGAGCGGACGTGGTGTTAGATCTTCTTCTCAGGAAGGCTTGATTCTTCAGAGATTTTTCAGTTTGTTTTATAGTAAGTTAATTTGCCTGATTTCTAGATTGTCTCTGTCTTATAGGGATTTTAAAAAGGATTTAAATAAAGATTCAACAGTTCGTTGTTCCCGTATCCCAACTACCATTGCATTTAGGAACTTGTCAAGGAAGTTGACAATTTTAATTCAGTATACAGTAATTAAAAAACAGAGCTTCGTGGCCTCAATCTACCCACAGTGCCATATTCCAAATTGATAATAGATCTGACGGTCTAAATAGATAATCCATACAAAAGGAAACCAGGAATCTAATACTATAGAGTTCAATCTAATTGGATGCAATCTCATCCCATTTTTTATTGTAACACTGATTAAACATGGATGGGTTACAACAGGAAACTTTTTCTTGCCTTTTTATTTCTTGCTTAGTTTAACAAGTAGTGTCTAGAAAAGCCCTGGAAGCTTGCTCACAATCTGGTAATAGTCTGATTGCTCCTAATGAAGTGTGTCTATGTGGATTTTCTCTATGAAAAAAGCTACATTTGTTTTTATGTAACTTTGAAATCTTAGTCAAGCTACAGATGTCAAGCCACCTGTTAGTTAGTAGAATAGGTGAACTATAATTCTTGCAAAAGAAAAAAGAACAAGCTTGCTCTGTTGTAAACAGAACTCCGTCATTTGGATATCATCTTTTTAAGAGTCCCTAAAAATAGTGACAAATTTGTCTTTTACATTCTTGCAGATATGCACAAATGACAGTTAGTACTAGGAATTTACATTTCATTCTTGCTGGCTGTTTGCCATAATGTTATTGTGAAAAGATGAAAACTATATTAGTGGTTGGCCAATCTACTTTGATTTAGCTGGCTGTGCTTAATCACATGACGAAAGCTTGATCTGCGTGAGAACTCATGAAATTACTATTGCAATTTATTCTTTAAAAAAATATTGCAGGAGAAAATTGGACTTGTTATATATAATTGAAGATTGATAGGTAAATTTTGTTCAACTATTATAAAATGTGATTTTTAAATGAGAACTGTTGGAGGTATTCAGATTTAGTGACATCTTTTAAATACAGTGATACCTTGTCTTACAAACTTAATTGGTTCCGGGACGAGGTTCTTAAGGTGAAAAGTTTGTAAGACAAAACAATGTTTCCCATAGGAATCAATGGAAAAGCGATTAATGCGTGCAAGCCCAAAATTCACCCCTTTTGCCAGCCGAAGCACCCGTTTTTGCACTGCTGGGATTCCCCTTAGGCTCCCCTCCATAGGAAACCCCACCTCCGGATCTCTGTGTTTTTGCAATGCTGCGATTTCACTGAGGCTCCCCTCGCTGGGAAACCCCACCTATGGATTTCCGTTGCCAGCAAAGTGCCCGTTTTTGCGCTGCTGGGATTCCCATGCTGGGATTCCCTTGCAGCATCACAAAAACACGGAAGTCCGGAGGTGGGGTTTCCCATGGAGGGGAGCCTCAGGGGAATCCCAGCAGTGCAAAAACGGGTGCTTCGCTGGCAACGGAAGTCTGGAGGTGGGGCATCCCAGCGGCGGTGGTGGGTTTGTAAGGTGAAAATAGTTTGTAAGAAGAGGCAAAAAAATCTTAAACCCCGGGTTTGTATCTCGAAAAGTTTGTATGACGAGGCGTTTGTAAGATGAGGTATCACTGTATATGTAATCTACCATACTATATCAGTCATGGCTTCATTACTGAACTATATGATAGCAAATCCCTCAAAACCCCCAACAAATATAGGCATTATCAGGAAAATTCTATTGATAGGCAGGTTTTGGGGCATGATTTCAAGAAATTGACAATTCTAACTATATTAACTGTTGTTGGTGCTCTGTATATAGTTAATAATTCTGGATTTATATACTAACATTTTTGTTGTTATTCAGCCAGGAGAAGATATATATTCATTAAATTTATATGCCATCTATCTTGGTGTTGAGTGACTTTCTTGCTAGCTTTTCAGTGTTCTCTGTAGGTAACAACTGAATAATAAATTTATTGTAAAATTATTGTATGTTATTAGCGACAGCCTCAATAATGTTTAAAATTTTGTAATCATAACCCTTTTCTGTTATTGTTCATGGATAAGACTTCTGTAATTGAAATAAATCTGTCTGCATGAGTCCTATTTATGATTTTTGAGATGGTAATGCATTATTTATTTGTTCGGGTTTTTTATATATTATCAGTTTCCAGATGAAGTCATGGCTGTGTGTAATAAACCAGGGTGAAAATAACAACGTAGAAATAATGAAAATACTGTTTTTTAAAAACTATTAAACCATATCATGAATTAATGTAATAAACAGTAATAAAAGCATATTGATGTCAGATCTTAACCAAATAACCTTCTGAACAGCCCTGTTTTTAAGGCTTTTCTAAAGGTCAGAAATGATGAAATCATCTAATTTTCGGGTGGGAGGCTGTTACATTGGGTTGATGCTATTAATGAAAAACAGGAGTTTCTCACTTTTACTGCATCTCATATGGGGGAGGAACCTTACACACGCTACCTGAGTGCACAAGTAAGCTACCAAAAGTCTGCGACATGATTTTGGCAGGATATACATGTGATAAATAAGTAAATAATATTGATTTGAAGGAGATTCAGCCTTCATGGCATTTAGAGCTTTAAATGTTAAAACCACTACTTTGAATTGTACGCTGCCTTCTCCAAGAGATAGTCCTGGCCATTATACAGTTTAATTTTGTGTGTGTGTGTGTTTTTAATGATCCTATCTTGCTTATTGTTCATGGGTGGAACAACAAAGACCATCCCAATAAATAAAAAGGCAATTTATAGAAGCCTACTGGCAAAAATATTATGCCCTCATCATCAGTATTGTGTGTAACTAGCAACTCCTTTGGTAGCACAGTGGAGGATAGATATATAATATGGTAAAGTCCAAGGAGAATGTCTTCAAGAAAGGGTACTCTGTCTCCCCCTTCAAAAAAAGGGGGTAGTACTACTCTAATTCCAATCAAACAGTGGTAACTTAATGTACAGTTATCAGTGATAACTGATCTATGTGGGAGGAAAGCAAGGGATAATATGCCCCAGTGGTGGGTTGCTGCTGGTTCGTATTGGTTTGGTAAACCAGTAGCAGTGGGCGATGCCACACGGATGTCATCAAAAATGCTCTGTGCATGCATGCAAAGCGTGTGCCTACGCTCTTCCATTCCCAAACCAGTAGCAAAGGTAAGTGGAACCCACTACTAACATGCACGCCCCCACCCCTCCGGCTCCAAGAACTCTAATTATCTAAATGGCTGACATAGTAGAAATTTGTACAATAGAATCAGGTTAGCTATTGGTTTTTGTGCCAAGCCCTTGGCTAGTAACTTATGTAAGTAATTTAATCTGACTTCTTGACACCTTTTATGGGAAGCTTCTATCTATTTCTGTCAGGCCCAACCAAGTTCAGAGATGACACAGTGAAATCCAATTGAATTCAGTCATTTATTTGCCTGTAGCTAATGGACAGAATCTTGCCGAACTAAATCTATAATCTTCTAACATACTGGATCTGTGATGGTGAACCCATGGTACGCGTGCCACAGATGGCATGTTGAGCCATATCTAAGGGCACAAAAGACATTGTCTTATGTCAGCTCCAGTGTCCATGCATGTGCTGGCAAGCTGATTTTCGGCCTTGGAAAGGGCCATTTTGGCAGGAAGCTTCCCTGAAGCCCTGAAGTGCAAAAAAACCCATAGAACGGACAAACCGGAAGTTTGGAAAATGCACTTCCGGTTTGCCCGTTGTGCTGTTTTTTGCACTCCGGAAGGTTCAGGGAAGCTTCTCGAAGCCCCGGAATGCAAAAAACAGCACAACGGGTGTTCTGCTGGCGTGTCCCAACTGCCCGTAATTACAGGGTAATTAGTCCAAAGAGACATACACCACACGATAGAAGGAAAACCAAAAGTCTTTATTAACAGAAAAGCAGAAAAAACTCCCTTTTTAAATATCAAAGGGATTTTCTGGTACACACAAGGCACAGGTTAAATGTAATCCAATTTCTCACCCAGTGACTGGGAAATTGAGTCCAAATTCCAAAGTCCAGAAAAGTCCACACAACGTCTTGAACAGGGAAACAGCAAAACCACGATCTTGACGAACTATGAATCACATAAACTTCCACAAGGCTAAACCAGCACGCTGTTCTTTTATCTGTAGCACTAATTACAGCAGCCCCACCCAACCACAGGTAGCCTCACTTATCTCCTGTAATAATCCTTCAGTTGTTCTCTCCTATGCATCACTCTACGCATGCGTGGATCTGTCATAAGTTCTTGTTCAGAATCCAGGGATGCTAAGGATGATTGATCTCCTCCTGGGCTGTCTGCCAAACTCCCCTCTTCCCTGCTACCCACGCTTCCTTCGTCAGAGGAGCCTTCGTCGGGAGAGTCTATCAGGAGCAAAACAGGCCTGTGGCATGTGGATGTTTTCCCCACCTCCACATTCCTTGGGGCAGGAGCTGGGCCAGAGCCAACCACAACAATGGGCAAAACAGAAGTCCGTTTTTCTGAACTCCAGTTTGCCTGTTTGGCCATTTTACACATTCCAGGCCTGTGTGCCTGCATGGGGGGCAGTTCGGGGGGGGGGTTGCTTATGTATGGGGGGGGGAAAGGGGTGTGGGCACGTGCACACATACTAGGACACCCACACACACCCTTTTGGCATGTGAACCAAAATAGGTTTGCCATCACTGTACTATATACATCCTAAGTGATTCTAGGATATGGCTGCTCTGAACCTCTTCCCCCATCCAACTCAGGACTGCACAATCTCTTTCTCATGGCCTTTCTCCCTAATTCTGTCACATCTTAAGTTTATATGCCATTTCAGACTGAAAGTGTCTCCCAGTACTTTACAGTTCTGCAGTACAGTAGTACCTCTAGATACGAGCTGCTCCACATGCGAGTATTCCAAGTTACGAGCCGCGACGTGAGTGAAATTTCTGTTCGACACCCGAGCTCAAATTCGGGATACGAGCCGAGCTTCCACTAGGTGGTGCAGGAATCTTCTTGCTTCCGGTTATCTCGGTGCGAAAAACAAAGTCTAAAGGCATTCGTTCGAGATGCGAGTTGATCGACTTATGAGCTCGGGTCTGGAACGAATTAAACTCGTATGTCGAGGTACCACTGTAATTGTATTAAAACATACCATGAATTAAACAGAGAGATAAAGCTGTAACAAACCACAACAATATCCTCAATATCAGCATTAAACCACAAATAAAGTGTTGCTTCTTCAAGGTCAATTCCACCTCTCCCAGCATCTCTAGAGCAGTAGAATTGCTATATTGATATGGGTAGATCATTGTTCATTTGTACCAGAATTTCCTACGTTATGGACAACTTGAAAATCTTTCCACCCCCACTTATTAGATCTAGACATAGGGAGTAAGTAGTACATGAAAATTAACTGACATCTGTCTGCAGTGCACTCGTCTTTATTGATGACAAGCATCATCTCAAATATGGATCTGTGTCAGTGAGATAATGGATTTGTGTCAGTGAGAAATAATGGACTTGCAAAAAAGCCTTTGAACTCCTTTGCCAAAAGTTAGTAAAAGCTAGGTCAGTGTTTTTCTAACTTGGCAACTTTAAGATGTGTGGAATTCAACTCAGAATTCCCCAGCTGGCATGAAGTCCACACATCTTAAAATTGCCAAGTTTGAGCTAGGTCAGTGAGATATAAAAAAGAAATGCTGAGGGATTCGTTTCAAAAATTGTTTAAAAACATGATGAAGGCGATCGATGTACCCATAAATGTCTATAACTGCACTTCCTCAGCAGATTTTGATTTCCTTAGAAACTATCACAGTGGGGTTAGTTATGGGGCAGGAGCATTTATGCTGGTAGGAGTTGCAGCCAGTCACAATAGACCAATGATGGCGAAACTTTCTTTGTTCGGATGCCAGCTGCTTTTCAGCCTCCCAGAAGGGTGGGGGGAGGAGTATGTTTTCGCCTTTTCCAGCCTCCAGGAAAGCCTCCTGAAGCCTGGGGAGGGTAAAAAACGGCCTAACCGGAAGTTCATGTCTAAACTTCCAGTTGGGCCATTGTGTCTGTTTTTTGCCATCCGCAGGCGCTGGAGGCTTTCCTGAAGCCTGGGGAAGGTGAAAATGACATCCCCCCGACCAGGGGCAGATTCTGCGTGCGCATCGCGACATTTCACACACACAAGTGCTTCCCCTCATGCGATTTTGCTTCCGCACATGCGCAGAGGGACGACTTTCCTTCTGTGCACATTCAGAGAGCAATTTTTTTTCCAAAAATCAAAAATTGCTGAGGAAGTGCAGTTACAGACATCAATCTCTTTCATCGAGTTTTAAAACAATTTTTGAAACGAATCCCTCAGCATTTCTTTTTTATATACAGTGTTCCCTCGATTTTCGCAGGTTCGAACTTCGCGAATAGTCTATACCATGGTTTTTCAAAAAATATTAATTAAAAAATACTTCACGGTTTTCCCCCTATACTACGGTTTTTCCCACCCAATGATGTCATATGTCATCGCCAAACTAATAATTTTTTGCAAATAAATAACAAAAAAATAATGATTGTTAATAAATAATTATGTTTAGAAATATCAGGATCACTAAGTGTCTCATTCAATGGTGAGTACCAGTAATAATGGTGAGTAAATGGTTGTTAAGGGAATGGGAAATGGTAATTTAGGGGTTTAAAGTGTTAAGGGAAGGCTTGTGACACTGTTCATAGCCAAAAATGGTGTATTTTCGTCCGCATCTCTACTTTGCGGAAATTCAACTTTCGCGGGCGGTCTCGGAACGCATCCCCCGTGGAAATCGAGGGAACACTGTATCACTGACCTAGCTCAAACTTGACAATTTGCCAAAAATTAGAAAAAAAAATGGCGTCGCACACGTACTGGCAAAACCAGCACTGGAGCCATTGCACGCACATTGCGCAATCGGTGGGCCACTACCGGACCGGCGCACCAGACCACGCCGATAGGAACCTACTTCTGCCCCCCACCCACCAGGAGGCTGAAAATCAGCTGGTCGGCGTCCACATGCGGACTGGAACTGACATAGGGCAACAACTCGCGTAGCCTCAGATATGGCTCTGGGTGTCACCTGTGGCACGTGTACCATAGTTTTGCCATCACGGCAACAGACTCTACCTGCTTTGAGAAAAAAAATTAACTAAGAGGAGAGAAAGACTGGTGTTAGCCGGCACTCTTCCTTTCAATCTCCACTTAGTCTTGACTCATATTTAATTTAATTTGACTTCTGTTCCGCCCAATCCCAACGGGACTCGGGTCTTTTCTTGTGCTTCTCTCCTGACAGTGAAAGGTTTTGGGAGTTGCTTTCTGACAGGGGAGGGCTATAGGAGTGAGTATTGTTTTGTTTTTTGCAGATCCTCTGCAATATTGTACTGTCATGGGACCCCAGGAAACTATGTATGTCAAACAGTATGGAAACCAATAGTTAATAAAGAAATATACAAGTAGTCCTTGACTTATGACCAAAAGTGAGCCAAAAATTTCCATTGCTAAGCCGGTTAAGTTGTTTGCCCCATTTTGCCACCTTTCTTTTTACAGTTAAGTGAATTTCTGCAGTTGTTAATGGCATGGTGTTTAAGTGAATCTGGCTTCACCTTTGACTTTCCTTATTAGAAGGCTGCAAAAGGTGATCACATGATCCCAGGACACTACAACTGTCATTAATACAGGTCAGATGTCAGGTGTGCAAATTTTGATGACATGATCGTGGGGATGCTGCAAACAGTTGTAAGTGTAAAATAATGGCCATAAGTCACTTTTTCCGGTGCCAGTGTCACTTCTAACAGTCACTAAACAAATGGTTGTAAGTTAAGGACTAGAACCATCAGTGGTTCTCAACCTGGGGGTCAGGACCCCTTTGGGGGTCGAACGGCTGTTTCACAGAGGTCACCTAAGACCATGGGGAAAGAAACATTTCCCATAGTACAGTATTAGGAACTAAAAACTTCTATTCTGGCACCTTGGAACATCTTTTTACAATCCGACCAATCAGGCGTTTACAGTGGGAGTGTCCCTCTGACCTTCCTGCCAATCAGCTTAAAGCTCTGTTGGGAGAATTGGTGCTAGACTTATGGTGGGGGGTCACCACAACATGAGGAACTGTCTTAAGGGGTCGCACATTAGAAAGGTTGAGAACCACTGTGGGAATAGTAAAAAAAAAAAGCAGTAGGGGAATGGACTGTTTTGGTTTTTACTGAGGACATATTTCTTCCATATAGTCGTTTTAGATTTGACATTGTTGTTTTGCTATTGCAGTGTCTAGAAATGGATATTTTCTTGAATGGTAGCACTTTCCTTAAGCTTTTAAGAGTACAGATCATCATACTATTTTTATATTAAGGAACACATATGACAGTTTGATGTATCTGGTACTTATTATGTTGTCTATAGTTCAATATCTAATGCTTTCTTTGTTAGAAATAGGGATCTTATCAAATGTTATTGCAGATGATTAAAAAAGAAGGCATTGTTGGTTTTATTTAATATTCCCTTCAAGAGAATATTGAATACACTATTATAGTTCAGGACTCTAACATTTCACTGATTTCAACAACACACATTCTTGCAACAACTTGAATGCATATCTAGATAGGCAGTATACTCCTGATATAGTGTGTGTGTGTGTTTTCAGATGCTGTAGCTATTCAGATATGTGTGTGCATTCATTCAGAAATTTAGCTAGTTCTGTTGGAAATTCCTATTAAAGGAAAAAAAACCCTGGAATTTGACTCACAAGGAAGCCAATGTTATAGGGCAAATCCTATAGCATTCCCTTCACTCTTCTGCCCTTTGGAGTGCTCACTTTGTTGTTGGGATTATTAGCAAGAAAAGAAATAATGATCATATAACATTCATTGCAGAAGAAGGGTTTCAAGAGAGTAACCAGGTCCATAATGGAAAATATACCTTGAAAGGAAAATGCCGTAGCTCTGGCTGTTTATCTGACATACTCTTTCTTCACTGTGAGTCAAACAAAATACTTCAGTGTGTAACTGATTAGGATCTTATCAGTGTCAGGCAGCAGCATCTACTGGTAAGAGGGTTCTGAACAACTAATTAAGGTCACGGACCTGAGCTTGTTAACTTGAGGTTAGCACTTTTTTAGCCATGTGTTGCAGAGAAAAAAGCGTATTTAGGCAGTCTATCGGCTCTGCTAGGAAGGAGAACATAAAAACATTGGTCAGGCACAGGAGAACACGTGCTAAGCTGCTGCAGAGGTCATAAATCAATGGCCAAATTATTTTTTTCATTACCATTCTAACTGCAAACTATTGCTCTCCCAGGCAGTTGCTAAATTAGGGCCACTTTTTCTTTCCCGGCGGTGGCGGCTCCGGCGGCTTCCCTTCGAGGAGCAGCAGCGTCAGGAATGTCACGTGATGAAGGGAAGCCACCGGAGCCGCCACCGCCGGGAAAGAAAAAGTTGGCGCAGCTGCCTGGAGGTAACCAACTGAACCGCTGAGGAAAGGAGCCCCCTGAAGCTGCTGGTATTGCAGCCAGCCATACCCTTCCTGCAGCTTGGAGCAGTTAGACGGTAGAGACTGGGCGGCTGTTAAGAGGGCGGCCAGGAGAGGTGTGTCGGGATTCCGACTCCCATTCCCTCTCACCCCATCCCCTCAGATCTTTATCCCATAGGAAATGGAGTAAATACTGTAGATTTAATTGGTTCCCAGCAAGTCAATGGGCTGGGAACCAATTAAATCCATTTCCATTATTTCCTATGGGATAAATTAATTCGGTTCTCGACCAAATCGGTTCTTGACCACACTTCTGGAACGGATTGTGGTCGAGAACTGAGGTACCACTGTATCCTCAAGTTGCCACGGTTGGGAAACACTGTATTAGACTATTAGACTCTGAGATAATGTAGATCAGCGCCGCCGCCCCTCCCCCACCTTTTGGACCCCAGGAACCAGTTCCATGGAGAGGGGTTTTTCCACTCACCAGAGAAGGCATAGTTTCGTGTTCTGCCTGCAATTGGGGACTCCATTTTTGTGCGGCCTGGTTTCTGGCATGCCATGGGTTGGGGCCGGTCCACGGACCGAGGCTGTGGTGGTTAAAGACCCATGATGTAGATGCTGGCCATCTGAGAACTCCTACATTTTATGGTATGTATTTATGTGCTGATTCGATTTTTTAAGCCTACAGCTTTGCATAGTTGATATATTCTGCATTGGAAAATGTGGATGTTTATCACACGTGGATGTTTCTGAGGTACTAGAGTCAGTCAATACTGTTTGCTTAGAATTATTTTGGTTCCTGTAGAAAAGAATATTTGTAGTTCAGGGTTGAATTGCAGGGCCCGCCCTTGGTGCTCTCCCGAGCTTGGTTGTGAGCGCACCAAAGACCCCACCGCCCTCCTCCTCTTCTTCCCCTCTACAAACGCTGGACTGATGATATTACTTAGTTGGGTAATGAAATGTCTTCAAGGAAACAACCAAGTTCAGAGCGCACCAAAGACCCCACAGCCCTCCCCCTCCCGTCTGCAACCTTGCTCCCTTCTAGCACTGAGACGTTTCATTACCAAACTAAACATCCAAGAATTATTTTGGTTATTTAGATTAGATTAGATTAGATTTATTGCATTTATATGCCGCCCCTCTCCGCAGACTCGGGGCGGCTCAGAACAATGGCAAAAACAGTACATAGTAACAAATCTAATATTTAGCTATCTAAATTACAGTTTTAGGTTAAAAAATTCATAAAAACAACCCCAATATATATAAAAAACAAGCACACAATCAATCATACACCAAAACAACATGGGCAAGGGGGAGATGTTTCAATTCTCCCATGCCTGATGGCAGAGGTGGGTTTTAAGGAGTTTATGAAAGGCAAGGAGGTTAATGGAGGTTATGGTATGGCATTTTTAGAGATGACCTTTGCAAATATCTTAACCATATGCAATGTACAATTTAGCTAAGAGACGTTTGCTCGTTCTGAGTAACTGCTCTCAGGCATGTTAAAAGTACACAATTTATTTGTGGACATATAGAAAGTACATGTGTAAACTTTTTTTGTGTGTGTTCAGTGGGTTCTTCAGCACAGGTAGTCCTTGACTTACATTCATTTAGTGACCGTTCAAAATTACAACAGCAAAAAAGTGACTTGTGACTGTTTTTTCCCATTTATGAAGCCTTGCAGCAATCCCATGGTCACATGATCAAAATTTGGATGTTTCACAACTTATTCATACTTAGCCACAGAAATTTTGGGCTCAATTGTCATACAACAAGGACTATCTGCATTTATCCATAATCCATAATATCCATAATAAGGAACACTTGTGTTTTACTACCTGAGCCTCCCCTCACTGGGATACCCCACCTCCAGACTTCTGTTGCCAGCCAAAGTGCCTGTTCTTGCATTGCTGGGATATCCCTGAGGCTCCCATCGCTGGGATTCCCTTCATTTTTGCGGGCGCTGCTTTGAATCCCAGTGAGGGGAGGCTCAGGGAAATCCCAGCAATGCAAGAACGGGCGCTTTGGCTGGCAATTGAAGTCCAAAGGCAGGGATTCCCAGCGGCGCAAGGCAAAAGGGTGACTTTTGGGATGGGGTTGCACGCATTATTTGCTTTTACATTGATTCCTAAGGGAAAAATTGCTTCGTCTTATGAACTTTTCTACTTATGAACCTGGTCACGGAACAAATTAAGTTCGTAAGACAAGATATCACTGTATTTATAAACATAAGCCATTGCCAAGCAGTCATGAGAGATTTTTTTTTTTTACAACGCCATTGTAACATTGAACAGTCGCTAAATGAACTCTTGTAAGCTGAGGACTACCTATTTAGGATAAGAATTGATTGGCTACCATCAGTAGAATTACTTCTGGACAGTGTAAAACTTCAATTGATTATTTTGAACAATCAACAGTCTGTAGTCACAGCTTGAAATCGGACCCTTCGTTCTTTTGGAATTACCCTGTTTCCCCCCGAAATAAGACATCCCCTGATTATAATCAGCCCAATCAGGCTTTTTGAATGCATGGCAATAAGGCCAAGCGTTTATTTCAGGGATCAAAAAACATAAGACAGGGTCTTATTTTTGTGGAAACACAATAGGAACCTTAGTCGTATGCTGAGTGTCTCCCCCCCCCCTAGTGCAGTGTTTGCTTAAAATTAAAGCAAGAATGAACTGTAGATTTCCACATTATATTCACTGTCTCTCCCATCACCCCTGTGATTACCTTTTTCAAATCTGCTTGATAAGTTTTCTTTTTCTTTTTTCTTTTTCATCTTATACTGTGCGGAAACGAAGGCACAGTTCTTCTGTCCTGAATTGCATTCTTTTAGAAACCATTGATCTGAACCCAGCAAAAGCCTGAGGTTTTATGCGTCATAAGAATGGTTAATTATTGCTCCTTATGGTAATGTTTTCGTGCTGTTCTGATAGCAGTAAGGGCATGTGGGGAGTTTAATGGTTTGGTTTCTCATGCTGCTGTTTCCTCTTTTGGTGCTAAGGCAACAGACAAACAAATTGTTGGATTTCATTCACATTATTTCACTGTTTTAATGCTGCCAGAATGGCTTGGATTTCAACCATGGAGGAATTGCAATCCTGCCAGTCCTGCAGCATCTTGAGATGGAAGTGATATTGTTCTTACATGATGCAGAATGTTTTGTACTCTTCTGGTTATAACCAATAAAGAAGAATGTTTGTATCTCAGGGTTGAAATGAGGAATCCTTGGTGCTCTCTGAGCTTGGCTGTTTTCTTCCAGATGTTTCATTACCCAAATTAGATAACATCATCTGTGCTACTGTAGAAATGATGTCCCACCTAGATTGAATAATGAAACATCTGCAGGAAAACAACCAAGGCAAACTATTTTTTATATTGGTTAATGAAATAATATGGATGGCCTGTTCAAAGTTGTTAAATAGGGATTAAAAATGCTCCGACACTTATTCCTCCCCTCCCCCATGTATATAAAATACAAAGATATACAGTAGTACCTCTAGATACGAGCTGCTCCACATGCGAGTATTCCAAGTTACGAGCCGCGTCGCGAGCGAAATTTCTGTTCGACACCCAAGCTCAAATTCGGGATACGAGCCGAGCTTCCACTAGGTGGCGCAAGAATCTCCTTGCTTCCGGTTATCTCGGCGCGAAAAACAAAGTGTAAAGGCATTCGTTCAAGATGCGAGTTGATCGACTTACGAGCTCGGGTCTGGAACGAATTAAACTCGTATGTCGAGGTACCACTGTATAGCAATAGGATTAGCAATAACATTTAGACTTAAATACTGCTTCATAGTGCCTTTACAGCCCTCTCTAAATGGTTTACAGAATCAGCATATTGCCCCGACAATCTGGGTCCTCATTTTATCCACCTCGGAAAGATGGCAGGCTGATTCAAAGGTGGGGTGTTTTTTTTTATAAATTACAATTAAATAACATAAACATACTAAAATAATAAAAAATTAGAAAAAAATAGTAATAGAAAGAAAAGATAAAAATATAGCAAAGAAAAAGAAAAGAAATATATAAAGAAATGACTTTCCGCTTGATTACAAGTATAAACATTGTATTATTTAGCATTTAGACTTACATACTGCTTCACAGTGCTTTACAGCCCTCTCTAAGTGGTTTACAGAGACTAAGTGTATTGCCCCCAACAATCTGGCTCCTCATTTTACCAACCTTGGAAAGATGGAAGACTGAGTCAACCTTGAGCCTAATGAGATTTGACCTGCCAAACTGCTGGCAGCCGGTGATCAGCAGAAGTAGCTTGCAGTACTGAACTCTAACCACTGCACCACTGAGGCTCTTTGTAATATCTTTATAACCTTTATCCCAGAAGAAAAATAAATAAATCCTTAAAATTGAGTTTACGGTTTATTTCACTAAGGATTGAAGGAGACTCACTGTGCTGTAAAATTTGTTGATCTGAAGATTCAAAATAGCTGAATATGTATTGACAGGCAACTTCCAAATACGATTAGAAAAGGAAAATAGGCAAATCTAGTGACCTTAGAGAAAAATGCTCATTGCCATACGAGCTAAAATGGTTTCCCTTTGTCATCCAGAGTTCTAAACCTGCTAGAGACTGCTTCCTTGCGACTTACTTGGAACCCTTGTGGGTGATCTCAAGATATCTCCTTGTCCATTCTTTATTCTGCTATGTTAGCTATGCTTTTCTTGAGTTTGCCATTTCTTCCTGAAAGTTAGGCTGATCTTATAAGATTGGGGAGAGGGTTAAGATTTTTTTTTTGTAAGGCTGATGCCATAGTTTAGAAGATGATACGGTTAGCGAAGAAAATACTAATGAAGGTGGTGTGCATGCTTGTTTGCTTGTTTTATTGTCTTTATTTTCTCTAAAAAGAAATGAAGATTATGTGGGTATTAGATAGCCACTGTGGTTTGTAATGATTATGGCAAGGATTAGGATTAAGGTGTCATACTTTGAAATGTTATGAAAGTTATTAAGTTGAAATTAGTTGTGCAAAATTATAAACTTCCTTTTAAAGTTATGCATAAAAACAGCTTGTCACAAGTAATTTACCCCCCATAATTAACATTTGGCATATTTCTGTCTTGTGCTTCTTTCAGGGAGTCCAGTTAGGAGAGCAGTGAACGGAGCAATCTCACTCTGCCCCAGGAGACTAGAAACAGAGGGGGAGGGTGGGAATCTCTGTTTCCATGCAGTGAGTTTTTGGTGAACTGCAATCCTAATATTCGTTTCACTAATATTCAGTCTAAGTTCAGTGTTTGAACCAGATTAATTGCTATATTAAACAGTGAAATGCATTGTATCATATGGCCCAGATTGACAGTAGTTAGCTGGTTTGGTTGAATTAGAAAACCAGAGTCTACTTGGTTGTACGCTAGATTAGGAAGGTGAAAATACATTGCAGAAGGCCATTGAAAATGACTTTGGTATTATGCCAAGCGAATTGCATGGGGATGTCCGTGTAAGTCAACAGAAGCTGAGCCTGACCTGAAAAAGAGTTTGCTTTTGTTGAGATTGAGTTTATTTTTTAAAATTCTGTGGTTACTTTTTTTGAAATAAAATGTTTTGCTGGCTAGTACACCTTATTTGCAAACATTCCCTGTTTGCTTGTTCTTGGTCCAAATAAGTAATTTAATCATCTATCATAGTTGCTTTGTCAATCTTCAATATTTTTGAAGTTGTATAAATATCAAATTTATATTGAGTTGGATTAGGGTTAGGGTTAGAATTGATGCTTTTCTTTTAGAAATTCCCGGTGAAAGTTCCTTTAATACGGACCTGGATGTAACCATGTGTAGCCATGTTAATTGTAAAGTTATTAAAACTCCATCAACTGTTCACATTACCAACATTTAGTCACAGAGAACCAAAATTCCACGCTGAATTCTATGCTTTCATTATTTTGATCTCCTTGGGATTTAATTTTATTTGCCCCAATTAGTTTACTACTTGAGTTTGCTGATTGGAAAAATGGTGTTGGTTTGTCTAGTGACATTGAAATTATTCCAACACCTTATTTTCAGTCTACAGATTTAACTGATAAGCTAATTGAGGTAACTTTCAGAGTAAGTGCATTTCAGTATGAAACACTTGGGAGAGGTAATTGTATCTGTAGGGCAGAAACAAAAGGGCAGGTCAAAAATAAGCCCACACCAGGAATTTAAGATACACAGCAAGACTTACTGACCCTCAAATCCCTTTGAGTATTGCCATGCTTTGATATTTATGAGTTATTTGAGAAACTAATCTGTACAGGATTTTATGTTTAACCATTTTGATTCAAAACAGATAAAACAAGTTCACTCCTTTTTTTGTTCTTAAACAAGGTTTGGATTTTAAGTGTTAGTGTTTTTCTTAGAAGCGTGGGGTTCTCCAGCTAGCAGCAGGATGTTGCAAAAACTTTTTATGTGAAGGTATGCCTTGTCTGCAACCTACCCCTGTTATTAGATGGCAGTTTTATTATTAGTGATTGAAACAATAAGAAATTGTCATTTAACCATCACACACTCTTTAAAAAATTAGGAGATTCAAGCAGCAGCTCTGCATAAGCAAAGCCTTGCTGAAGGGTATGAATAAGGACTTGTAGATGCTATGGAATGACTGAATAGAATAGAATAGAATAGAATAAAATAGAACAGAATAGAATAGAATAGAATTCTTTATTGGCCAAATGTGATTGGACACACAAGGAATTTGTCTTTGATGCAGATGCTCTCAGGGTACATAACAGAAAAGATACATTTGTCAAGAATCATAAGGTATAACAATGATTGCCATAGGAGTCAAATAAGCAATGAAGAAACAATCAATATTAATAAAAATCTTAGGATGCAAGCAACAAGTTACAGTCATACAGTCATAAGTGGGAGAAAATGTGTGATAGGAATGATGAGAAAAAACTAGTAGTAATAGTAGTGCAGACTTAGTAAATAGTTTGACAGTGTTGAGGGAATTATTTGTTTAGCAGAGTGATGGTGTTCGGGGAAAAACTGTTCTTGTGTCTAGTTGTCTTGGTGTACAGTGCTCTGTAGCGATGTTTTGAGGGTAGGAATTGAAACAGTTTATGTCCAGGATGCGAGGGGTCAGTAAATATTTTCACATCCCTTTTTTGATTTGAGAAACCATCTGAGCGTTTCACCAAGGCAGCCTTCATCGGCGCCATCTTGGAAAGAATACATAGACTCATAGGCCAGCTTAGCCTTACTATCTAAATGGCCACCATCTTGCTATTTTTGTCTGTAGTTGGGGTAGCAAGTCACAGTACAGTTATTTAATATTAACCTGGACTAGAATTCTGTGGCTCAGTTTTTCCTCAGTATATTACACAATTGTTTATACATACATTGTGATAGCGAGTCTAAAAGTGTGTAGTGTATGTAGTCCAGTTTCTGAAATACTAACATCAAGGTTGAACTGTTGACCGATAACATATAGATTAAAAAGAATCAATCTTTGCCCAGCATTTTATTTCTTTCAATAGCCAACTACATGCCTTTAGGTTACTCACAAGTCCAAGATGGGGGACATCTCTCTCCCCCCCAATTCAATTGCAATTGCACTGGGACTTGGAAGCAGGCTGAATGCAGGGGTATCATCAAGTTTTGAAGATTAATAGTTTTCAATAGACCTGTCACTGGAATTGTTCAGTCCTCTTTAGAAGCCATTGATAGCCATTGCCCTGTTTTGTGATAATGATTTCTACAAGCTGTATATGCTGTTATATGCTGTGCAAAATTGGCCATTCTAAATCATCTTCCCATCAGCCTCATGAGTGTTTGGAGAATAGCTTTTTTGTGTGTCAGGAATGATTCTACACACTCCTATCAATGGTATAGTCCTTTTTTGTTATTATTTTTTAATAAAGTGCTTGAACCCACAATCATTTTGATTGCTTTCTTCTACTATTTTCATCTCTAGTCTTTCTCAAATGTGGCAGCTAGCGCTACCCACTCTAATCCAGATACAGATGTACAATAGATTTGATTAAGGGCATTACTATCTCACCAGTTTTAGTTTCAGTCCCTTTCCTAGAGAATCCCTACTATGGAATTTGCCCTTTTCACAGATGCTGTGCATTGAGTTGACATCTCCATCGAACTATCTGCTGAAGCAGATTGCTTTTTACAGGGGAAAGAATGCTTAGAGACAGAACCCTGAAGTAATTTAGGAGTCTTTTTCACAAAGGAGGCTGGTGCTTGCATGGAAGAAAAGAAAGATGTGCTTCATTGAGGAAGTAATTCAATAATTGAAAGCCTAAGTGTAGTTAAGTTGGCCTAAATAATGAGTTTATAATGTGCTATTTCTCCATCAGGGAGACAGAGCAAATTTGGTGAAAAATCACAATTGTGTCAATCAGGGTTTAGAATTAAATGGAGATGAGCTGAGAGAGGAAGGAGGTGATGAAAGCTCCGAGTTACACAAATTGTCGCCAGCACAAAGCAAGTTACGTAAGAATCTGCATTCAGAGTGACTTAATGACCAAAATTGGGATTGGACCTGATTGCTAAGTCATTAAGTCCCTGAGTTTGCTTTTTTAGGTCACAGTTATTAAGTCTATCAAAGTGATGGTGAACTTTTTTTCCCCCTCAGGTGCCAAAAAAGCATGGGTGTGCGCTATTGCACATGTGCGAGTGCCCACACCCATAATTCAATGCCCGGGGAGGACAAAAACAGCTTCCCACACCCCCTTGAGGCCGGAAATGGCTTGTTTCCCAATTTCTGGTGGGCCAGTAGGCTCGTGTTTCGCCCTCCCCAGGCTCCAAAGACTTCCCTGGAGCTGGGGGAAGGTAAAAATGCCCTCCCCCATCCCCCCAGAGGCTCCCTGGAAGCCAAAAACGCCCTCCCAGAGCATCTGTGCGAGCCAAAAATCTGCTGACCAGCACACACATACACTTTGGAGCTGAGCCAAGGCAACAGTGCCAGCAAATATGGCTCTGTGTGCCACCTGTGGCACCCATGCCGTAGGTTCGCCATCACTGGTCTATCACATGGCTGCTAAATCTGTTTTTCCTGTTGACTTTTCTTGTTGGAGACTCCCTGGAAAAGTCATAAATGACATTAATGTGATCCTGAGATGCTTGTAACCATTATAAATGCATGCTGGTTGCCAGGTATTTAAATTCTGATCCTTTCAATAGTGGGGACACCACAATCTCCACTGTATAAGTGGACATAAGTATCACAATTCACTTTTTTTTTAGCACCGTCATAACTACGAACAGCCATTTAATGAATAGTCATAAGTCAAGGGCTACTTGTAGTAAGTTCTTTACGCAAGGAAACGCGATAAAAGCACAGAATTCTTCTAACTGCCTCTACATCCATTTTTCTAGTGATATAGGAACTTCGGGAAGCTGCTGTTTGTAAAGTTGAATTAATGTGAATGCAATATATTTTTGCTTTAATTTAAGGCAATTCTAGTACACTTAACATATATGGAAATTATTGTATCATCTTATTACCAATTTTAAAAAATCTTTTACTCGATGAACAATTCTAGAAATCAAATAATTTCTTTCTCCCTCTCTCTCTAATCAAATCTTCTTGGAAGGTTTGTGGAATTTTTGAAAACAGTATGAAGTAGCCTGAAGGGGAGGGATATTGGGGGCTACTGCTGAGCTAGTAGGCAGTTGCAAGGCGACAGTTTCTAAAAATTACTTTCTTTTGTCAGTTTTTGCTCCTTTAAAAAGATTTCTGTATTTGGCGAGGTATAGATCAGAGGTGTCAAACTCGATTTCATTGAGGGCTGTATCAGGGTTGTGTTTGATCTCGTAAAACTGGAGTGGGTGTGGCTAGGGTGGAAGTGGCCATAACGTCACTCATGTCGAGGGTGCCTCTGATAGCCCAAGCATTCTGCCACTAGCTCTCTCTCCCACCAGTTTCACTTTTGCTGGAAGAGGGCTGCAGGAGACTATCACTCTTGCGGCTCGATTACTGCAACACGCTCTACATGGGGCTATTCTTGAAAAGCGTTTGGAGACTACAATTAGTCCGGAATGCAACCTTGTGAGCTGTTGCGGGTGTGCCTAGGTGCACCCACATTACTCTAACACTCCGCAAGCTACACTGGCTTCCAATCAGTTTCCGGACGCAATTCAAGGTGTTGGTTATCACTCATAAAGTCCTACATGACTTAGAGCCAGACTATTTATGGCAGTGTTTCCCAACCTTGACAACTTGAAGATATCTGGACTTCAACTCCCAAAATTCCCCAGCCAGCATTTGATCGGCCGCTGGGATTTGTGCAGTAGAAGGTGGTCCCGGAGGTATTCTGGTCCAATGCCATGAAGGGCTTTAAAGGTCATTACCAACAATTGTGACTGGAAGCCAATCGGCAGCCAGTGCAGGCCACAGAGTGTTGTAGAAACGTGGGCGAATCTAGGAAACCCCACAATAGCTCTCACGGCCGCATTCTGCACGATCTGAAGTTTCCGAACACTAGATAGATATAAACCTTAACATTTGAATTAGGAATGTTTAAAATTTATAACGTTTGTTATTCCGCTGACACTGCATGAGCTCTCAACAGTATATGCTCAACCATTACCATTAAAACTACAAATACCCCAAACAAAATCCAACCCACCCTGTTATCCCTGAATATGATCCCTAATTCATCTTGTACTCGTGCCTTTGATTTGTCTTACTCTAATGTAGGGCTTCACCCTTGCCCCTGTTGATGTTAATCCATCTGATTTCTGTCCTTTATTCCAGCCTATTAAGATTCTTCAGTTCTTCCACAGATAAGATAAGGCTTCTACAATCATCAGACTAGAAAAGATGTATAGAATTAGAATACTGTAGTAGAAACATCAAAGGCAGGAACAACTGTTCTATCTATTGGATCTGGGTGGATTTCGTGCATTATCTTAATTGCGGGATCCAATCTGGGTTGGTAACCCAGACCAGAGGTTCGGTCTTTTGATCTTTCGGACTCGTGCTTGACCCCATGCTCAGGGAGCTTCTCTCATACACATTCGGGAGAGAGGGAAGTTTTCTGAGTACAAGGCTCTAACATGATGCAAAGTTTGGAAGAATAAATCTCTGGTCCAGGTGACAGACCCAGATCAGAACCTGCAACATGGGACATAATGCACTGCATAAAGCTCCATTAGGGTATAGGATCAGGAGTGAAATGCTCCCGGTTTGCTCATGCCTGTTGAGCTGGTCACGTGTGGAACTCGAGGCTCCGCCCACCCACCCGAATGCCGCCATTTGGGTTCTTTTACTCTCTGCGCTTGGACAAAGGGCTTTGCGCATGCGCAGAGAGTAAAATAACCCAAACGGTGGGGTCTGGGCAAGTGCGTGGAGCCTCACACTCCCCTCGCAACTAGCTCTCCTACAACTGATAGGTGCGAGTCAGGAGCATTTCACCCATTGTAGGAAAAAGATTACCTGTATTTCTTTATAGGACCTTTGGTTGCTTTTACTTGTCCCTGAAAAAATCTTAATTCCTTTTGTGCTTCTGATTGATATTCTAATCTCGAGTTTAACTATTTGCTGGAATATCTCCTTGATGATTAATCATGCATCTGAATCAGAGTAGAGCTCAGGCAAGAGATCCGATGACTCAAAAGTGTGCAATAGGGTTGATATTCCTGGAGGCGTCTGTAATATGGTAAATGATTTAGCTTTACTAGATAAATGGTCAAAGCAAGGGAAACTGCAGTTTAATGTTTCGAAATGTAAAATAATGCACTTGGGGAAAAGGAATCCTCAATCTGAGTATTGTATTGGCAGTTCTGTGTTAGCAAAAACTTCAGAAGAGAAGGATTTAGGGGTAGTGATTTCTGACAGTCTCAAAATGGGTGAGCAGTGTGGTCGGGCGGTAGGAAAAGCAAGTAGGATGCTTGGCTGCATAGCTAGAGGTATAACAAGCAGGAAGAGGAAGATTGTGATCCCCTTATATAGAGCACTGGTGAGACCACATTTGGAATACTGTGTTCAGTTCTGGGGACCTCACCTACAAAAAGATATTGACAAAATTGAACGGGTCCAAAGACGGGCTACAAGAATGGTGGAAGGTCTTAAGCATAAAACGTATCAGGAAAGACTTAATGAACTCAATCTGTATAGTCTGGAGGACAGAAGGAAAAGGGGGGACATGATCGAAACATTTAAATATGTCAGAGGGTTAAATAAGGTTCACGAGGGAAGTGTTTTTAATAGGAAAGTGAACACAAGTGCAAGGGGACACAATCTGAAGTTAGTTGGGGGAAAGATCAAAAGCAACATGAGAAAATATTATTTTACTGAAAGAGTAGTAGATCCTTGGAACAAATTTCCAGCAGACGTGGTTGGTAAATCCACAGTAACTGAATTTAAACATGTCTGGGATTAAACATAGATCCATCCTAAATAAACCCATCTTCTGTTTACTGTATAGATTCCCTTTGGCTCCTAGTTCAATTGAGAGCTCCCTAGGTATTCCCATTGGTTTACTAAGTGGTTTCCTGTTTTGTTTTTTGTTTCCTAATTGGAATGGCATGTGATTGTCCTTCTCACATCTGATTTTGGGGGAGAAAAAAAAATCCCAACCCTAATGTGTACCTTTTGATCTGAAAATTTCTTTTCATGGCCTCTTGCTTAACATTTCCTTAATTTTATTGAAATGGGGACTTTTGAAATCTGGTGAACTTGTACAACTATGTTTTAAGGGTTTTTTAAATTTCTTTCTCTCCCCCCCCCATTTTAAAATTTTTCTCCACCTTCTCATACAAATTTAACTTGTATATACCATCTAATATTACATAAACATAATTCCACATTTTTATCCATTTTTAATATTTAGGGTTTTTTTCTCCTTAACCAACACCAGTCTGCCCTTTTAACTATTCTTCCTTCCACTCCCCCTCCTTCTTTCTAAGTCTTTCCTCCTCCTATCTGCTTTTCCTTCATTCCTCTTTAACCTCTCTCATTCTCTTTCTCCTTTTCTCCTTACTCTTCTTACTCTCCCTTCCCTCTTTCTCTCATTCCTCCTCCTTCCTGCTTTCCCTTCACTCATCAATCTCTCTCTCCTTCTTTTCTTCCCTTTCTACTTCCTCTTCAACCTTTTAATAACTTTCCCAGAGTGTCTTCCAACCTAATAAATTAGAGTAATAAACATGTGCATTAGCAGACTGTACATTCAAATTTTAAAAACAAAAACTACCAGTAATTTTTAATCCAAAAAACTCCAAACCTTTTTATTTCAGGTATAGATTGCCAAACTCCCACCAATTTTTTTTAAAAAAGAACTAATTTTGTCATCTGGATTCTCCATGCAATTAATCCCAAATTTTAACCCAATCTTTAATAACAATCATCTGCACTTCCCACAAAATTTGTTGTTTCTTATTCTTACTTATTTTGGGGGCCTATTGCTCCCTCCCCTTTCTTAATCTCTTTTCTCCATTTTTTTTAAAATTTCTGAATCCCAAGTCATGAAAGTTCCCCCTTGTGTTATCTGTAACCTAGCTCTTCCCTGTTCTTTCGTAAGAAGAGATGGAGAATATACCACATGAACTGTCAGCAACTTCATTCTCATTCCAGCACTTCATAGCACCCTCAGGATGCCTTCAGCGTTTGTTTGCAGCTGGTTCCCATGTGGATCAATAATAAGAGAAATTTGTCAGTGGATTTAAAAGAGTTGGGATGAGAAATTGTTCAGTCCTGAATCTATACTCCAGGGAAGCAGCCCACTTCTCTGTACAGTTCATCCAGCCAACAGGTTTCCTGCTTTCATTCAGTTCAGTAGGGTGTTTCTGGTTGCTAATGCTTTCTTTTTCAGCTTCAGGGTAAGTTACTAGTGGTAGTTGCTCTTCATCCAGGGGCCAGAAACATCAATAGTGAGGCTCTGGAATTTATCTTAAGATTTTATAATGAAGAACTCTTCTTGACAAGCTTCATATTACTTCATCTTTTTATTCCCCCCATGCTTGGTTTTCTTCTGGGATACAAGCCCTTTATGGGTCTCATCAACAATTCTCCATCTTCTCTGATAAGTGGGGAGGTAGGCAGTTTTGCCTCTGGTCTTTTTACTTTATCTTTCATGAAGACAGTCTGCTTTCACTTGTAGCATGTGAGGTTCTTGTCTTCTGGAGAATATATCTATATATAATGACAGCAGCTTTCTGCAGGTCATAAAGCAGTTCCCTCTGCCTCCATGTTCTGCTGGTGAATAACAAACCATAGTTTTTGGTTTTTTCTTAATAATTTATTAAAGATTATTATATACAACTAAAACCTATTTAGTACATAAATTCATTACTTAAAAAAAAGCTAAAATGCCAAAAATTACCCTGTTTCCCCGATAGTAAGACACCCCCGATTGTAAGACATATTGGGGGTTTCAGGGGGGTCGGCTAATATAAGCCGTACCCCGAAAGTAAGACATATGTCTTACTTTCGGGGAAACACGGGGGGTATTGCCGCCTCCCTCTCATCTAGCTGCGCACCGCCTCCTGCCCACGTCCGCACCGTCCCCCTCTCCATACGTCGCCGCGCCATCCCCTGCACTTGTCACTGCCGCCTCTGCAAATTTACTCGGGCATGTCCCTACTCCAAAGAAACCTCCCCCCCCCGCCCGTCACAGAAGGTAAAACATATGTCTTACTTTCGGGGAAACACGGGGGTATTGCCGCCTCCCTCTCATCTAGCTGCGCGCCGCCTCCTGCCCACGTCCCCCCCTCCATACGTCACCGCGTCTGCCGCCTCCATCTGATCCAAATGAGCGCCGCCTCCTGCCCACGCCTGCGCTGTCCCCCTCTCCATACGTCACCGCGCCGTCCCCTGCACTTGTCACTGCCGCCTCTGCAAATTTACTCGGGCACGTCCCTACTCCAAAGAAACCTCCCCCCCCTCGCCCGTCACAGAAGGTAAAATGCATATACACTAAAAAACACACATTTTACACAGTTTTTTAGCTGTCAGTGCCCCTTTAACAATATAAGACATACCCCGAAAGTAAGACATAGTGGGGCTTTTGGGGATAAAAAGAAAGTAAGACACTGTCTTACTTTCGGGGAAACACGGTAACAGAAATAAAACAAAAGAACTAACTTCCTCCTGCATCCCCAGTGAATATTATCAACATGGTATGCTTGTTTGTATGATTGGTCTCTTAAATTGGGGTTTTTTAGATTATTTTTTAATATTAGATTTGTTACATTGTCTTCTTTATTGTTGTTATCCGCCCTGAGTCTTCGGAGAGGGGCGGCATACAAATCTAATAAATAAATAAATATATAAACATTAATAACTATATACAGCCAAACACGTCTTCATTCCATACCTCCCCCCATCTTCATTAATCAGCAAGGATAATCAGAAATAACATAAATATTACAAATGTCACCTTTTACACCCCATTTGAATCCTTCCTTTTATATTTATATTTAAACAGATTTCCCTATTTCCTGTCTTCAAATAGTCAAAGTCTAATCCCAGTCAAAAAGCAATTAAACATTATCCAAAATAGCCATACTCTAGTAGCCCCTGAATACTATTAGAGATCACTAGATCTAACAACCCATTATTTTAACTTTGATAAAATAAATCAATGTTGTATTCTTTTTTCTTTCCTCAGTTTCCTTTATATTCTTCAGAAAAAGTTCTAACAACAACTGTATCATATGCTTTTTGTCTCTTCTCTCAAAGTTGTTATCTTTTGTAATTTCATTGCGATAACTCCAGCAAACCCCTTTTGTCAATCCAACGCAAGAAAATTATCCATACTGCTCTTCTGATTTGTTATCTGTATATCTACAGATGTAGCTTGAGTTTTAAAATCTTCATTTTAATTTCATTTGTTCCTGCTTCTTGATCTCCACACCAAACTCGTTTAACAATTTGCTCATTTAAAGATCTTGCTCTCCATAGAACTGGCTTCCTTGTATGTCTCCTGAAGATGCTTCAAGGAGGTCAGCAGCAAGCAATACTTTTGGTTCACACAATAAGCTATCAGCAGTACTTAGGAAATAAAAATGGGATTACCTGATAGGGAAACTTTTTCTAAGAGTCTTCACCCATCCAGTTTGATCCAGCACAGTGATATTTATTTATTTTATTTGACTTCTATTCCGCCCAATCTGAAGGACTTACAACGGCGGTACAAGTACAATCAGAATAAATAGAAAACCGTAAAAAGTCGAACAGTTAACTGAGGTTAAAACATAACAAATTTTTAAAAAAACCATAAAAAGTTATTATAAAAAGAATATCACACTCATATACATACACACCATTCTTACAGTTGGCCATCAAGCTGTGAATTTATGGCCCCCAGGCCTGTCGGCAAAGCCAGGTCTTCATAACTTTGCGAAAGGCCAGCAGGGTGAGAGCAGTACGGATATCGGGGCAGCCACAGAGAAGTCTCTCCCCCGTGGTCCCACCAACCTGCATTGCTTAGTCGACGGGACCTGGAGGAGGCCAACTCTGTGTGCTCTTATTGGTCTCTGGGAGGTATGTGGCAGGAGACGGTCCCGTAGCGAACCTTTTTTGGTTCGTGTGCCAATAGGGGGTGTGTGGGCATGCTAGCATGCGTTCATGTGCCCGCCCACTTTTCCTCCCCCCCAAGCATGCACCCTCTCATGCGCTTCCCCCCACGCATGCGCACAGGTCTTTCTGAAACCCCGGAGGCAGTGGTGGGTTCCTACCAGTGAGGTCTAGAGAGCCGCACGATAGGAACCCACTGAAGACACAATTTTTGGTGATTTCCCCCCCCCCCCCGGCGTCTCCTGAGAATGAGCTTCTCAGCTATGCGTCGGATGAAGAATAAAGGTCACCATTAAGACAAGAGCAGGCGGGAGGGCTTCTCTCAACACGGAGACGCCGGGGAAAATATTCTCTGAAAATTGCATCATCAGTGGGTTTCTACCACTCACTGCCCAGAGGTGGAAAAAATCAGCCAATGGACAAACCGGAAGTATGTTTTTCCGAACTTTCAGTTTGTCCATTGGGTGATTTTTTTTTTGCCTCCAGGGCTTCAAGGAAGCTTTTCTGAAGCATCAGGAGAGCAAAACAGCTTTTCCCAAGGCCAAAAATCAGCTGCGCTGGAACTGACACAGGGCAACACTTCACATGCTCTCCGATATGGCTCCATGCACCATAGGTTCACCATTACGGATCTAGCAGATTGGGTATGTCATCACCAAAAGTGTGTAGGCTGGTAGGCATTAGAAGATGGGTCTTTTCTGCAGTGGCCCCTGCTGTGGAATATCCTCTCTTTGCAGATTCGAATGGTAGGCTTTTGTTAAACTCTATAAAAACCTGGCTGTGTTCATAAGCCTGAGTTGCTGAATGTGCTAAGGGCCACACTTTATGGCTTTATTGTTAATAGGCCGGGTATCTCAACTGCCTTGTATATTAATTTTGCATTTTCAGAATACTGTAGTTGTTGTTTTAAAATGTTTTTATTGTTTTAATTGCAGTATATTTTTTAATTGCAAGCTGCCAAAGTCATTGATTGAGATAGGAAATAGAAAAATAAATAAGCAAAGGAAATATATTAGTATTCATTCAGCAGTATCGCTTCCTCCTTATTCTGCTCATGTAAACTCCTTTTACAAACATCTGTTTGCTTTCCTTATTCATTTGCTCCCTGACTTTAGTAATATCCTATCTTTAGTAAAAGTAACATTGCTGATTTAAAATGGTTTCTTTCTGTTGTATTGTTCCCTTTCTCATCTGCTAGCAGTTTGTTCTAAGTGCCTGGATCTTTATAAACTGTTTGATCTTAAATTATATTGTTCAAAGTAAACATCCAGTGTTAACAAGATGAGACAGATATCTTCAGATCCAGTTTATCTTTTTGATAATTCAAAATAAGAAATCTTGAATAGCAAGATTGCTACTCTTTGATTTACAAGAGATGAGAATGCTTCTTAAAGATTTTACTGCATGTCATTTAAAACCCCAGTAGTCTAGCGAGAGTATGTTCAGAAATGAAAGGATTTTTAATGATTTTTTTCTGAATGAGTGATTTTTGTTTTGAATGAAGGCTTAGATTTTTTGTTACTGCAAAGTCTCTTATTTTAATGAGAACACACATTTTACAAGACATTTGCAAATATTTGGTGGACTTCACTTCTCTCCAGAGTTTCTATTATTTTGGGATCATTACATATGATTTTAGTGAATAATTTAAATATAAGAGTAATATCCCTGAACGTAAGCATATACACATACATGTGTACATATACATGTGTATATGTACACATACACATCCCTACCTATCTACCTGGCAGTTCTGTGTTAGCAAAAACTTCAGAAGAGAAGGATTTAGGGGTAGTGATTTCTGACAGTCTCAAAATGGGTGAGCAGTGTGGTCGGGCAGTAGGAAAAGCAAGTAGGATGCTTGGCTGCATAGCTAGAGGTATAACAAGCAGGAAGAGGGAGATTGTGATCCCCTTATATAGAGCACTGGTGAGAACACATTTGGAATACTGTGTTCAGTTTTGGAGACCTCACCTACAAAAAGATATTGACAAAATTGAACGGGTCCAAAGACGGGCTACAAGAATGGTGAAAGGTCTTAAGCATAAAACGTATCAGGAAAGACTTAATGAACTCAATCTGTATAGTCTGGAGGACAGAAGGAAAAGGGGGGACATGATCGAAACATTTAAATATGTTAAAGCTTAAATAAGGTTCAGGAGGGAAGTGTTTTTAATAGGAAAGTGAACACAAGAACAAGGGGACACAATCTGAAGTTAGTTGGGGGAAAGATCAAAAGCAACGTGAGAAAATATTATTTTACTGAAAGAGTAGTAGATCCTTGGAACAAACTTCCAGCAGACGTGGTTGGTAAATCCACAGTCACTGAATTTAAACATGCCTGGGATAAACATATATCCATTGTAAGATAAAATACAGTAAATAGTATAAGGGCAGACTAGATGGACCCTGAGGTCTTTTTCTGCCGTCAGTCTTCTATGTTTCTACCTAGCTGCCTATACAATTATACTCACACACACACCCCTAGTATACCTAGTAAAATCATGTTAAGAGTCATAGTTAAAACAATATCAACCTATCTATGACTCTGGAAGCCATGATGTTATACCAAAGTACATATATTTAAAATGGATGTGATATAGTATTTTGTGCTTCCATCTTATGTTTTCCCTTATTTTTGAGAAATGGATAGGAAATGCCATATCAATGATTCCTGAACTAGATTTTTGAATTATTTAATTTCATAGCACAGACAGTGGTGCCTTCAGAGGGGTATATTTTAATCTATTTATATTTAGTAGCTATAAAATCTGTATGCCTTAGTTCCCTTTTTCATTGGGATATTTGTTTATATTTTGTTCAGTTTCAGACTGAAATCCTATACATGCTTATTTGGGAAGGGACAGTGGGTTCAGTTAAATTTACTTCTAGGTAAATATCATGGAATGATCTTGTATATTAAAGCAGCAGCCAGTAGCTTTGGGTACACTTTTCCTCTTTGTAACACTTCATTAACCTGAATTCCCAGATAAGAAGAGATGGGCTTTGCCCCATAAGAAAGTCTCCAAGCCATTTATTTACAATCCTACTGCAATTCATGGAAAACCCGGATTATGTAACATTGCCCCCCTTGGATTAATTGGGAGGAAGCAAATGGCAATTCTGCATTCTTTAGTAACTGACCCGATGCTTTACATTGGCTCCGTTCTCCAGAATTAATGGCATAGGTTTTTTTGTTGGTTTTTTTGTGTATGATATGACTATATGTATGTTTTTTATATATTGGGGTTTCTTGTTTTTTAGACTTTTTAAAATGTATTATTGTTATTTTAGATTCTAACTATTAGATTTATCATTTTATATTGTTTTTATCATTGCTGTGAGCCGCCCCAAGTCTACGGAGAGAGGCGGCATACAAATCTAATAAATAATAATAACAATAATTTTTCTATAAGAATTTGCATCTTTATTATACAGTGTTCCCTCGATTTTCGCAGGTTCGAACTTCGCGAAAAGTCTATACCACGGTTTTTCAAAAATATTAATTAAAAAATACTTCACGGGTTTTTTCCATATACCACGATTTTTCCCACCCAAGGACGTCATATGTCATCGCCAAACTTTCGTCTGCCTTTAATAAATATTTTTTTTAATAAACTTTAATAAATAAACATGGTGAGTAATAATCTAAATGGTTGCTAAGGGAATGGAAAATTGCAATTTGGGGGTTTAAAGTGTTAAGGGAAAGCTTGTGATACTGTTCATAGCCAAAAATAGTGTATATACTTCCGCATCTCTACTTTGCGGAAATTCGACTTTTGCGGGTGGTCTCGGAACGCATCCCCCGCGAAAAGCGAGGGAACACTGTCTATGTCAAGCTGAAAGAGCTAGAAAGAAGTTCAAAGATACAAAAGCAGAATGGAAAAAAACCACCAATAGTTTCTGTACAGATTGATTTCAGTTACCGCATCTGTTCTGTCAGCTTAAAATAGTGATATTGAGAGATAGTGAGAGACACACATAGAGAATAGACACACAACAGCCCAATTCCTTGTCTATAAAATAAAACAACCCTCCCCCCACATCACACTGCATCTAGTGTTCACTGATACCAACTGTTTAATTTCCTGTTCTCAACCTGGATTTCTAAGAATTTGGACTGCTTTTCTTATCCTGCTTTCAGCCAGCCAGCTCTTATTCCTTTCCATAAAAGACAAAGGAGAAAAAATGAGATTTCCCTGTCTTGTATAAAAATAAAATAATGAAAGCTATCAGCTGTCTCTTTAGCAATTTATTTTTCTGGTCTTTGACTGATTCTGAGAGCTTAATCAGGTTTTTCCCCTTTATTTTTTTCATTGTATGAGTCTCTTGGAATGGAATCTCTCTCTCCCCTCCAACTATATCTTTTAACAGGGTTTTATTAATACAGGTGCAGAATCTCCTTCCCTTCCAGTAAAAGTATTACAGAAACACAATAGTTAATTTTTGAATAGAAGCAAATAAAGCTATGGCTTTTAGGAAAGATCAACATGGAATAAAATATGGCTCAGGAAGATAGAATGTTCCTAACCTATTGCCTAAATGTTTTTTTTTTAAATGGCCAATCTCCCTGGAAGCTATGCTTCACTAACTCCTAAAATTACATGAATTATCTTTTTAAGCTTTGGTAATTAAGAGTGGGAGAATAACACTAAAATAAATATCCCAAAATGAGTGGGAATATGGGCAGATGAAATAGGGTAAAAATGTAATGAGATTAGTGACATGGCCTGGTCCTCAAAAAAGAAATTCTATTTTGCAGATGGCCACTGAAGATAGCGCTCAAAGCGAGTTAATAGGGAGAATAATAAGTAGTTCATAAATAACAGAATATATATTTCAGGATTTGCAAGAGGTTTCCTGCTCCTTAATAGAATTCTTTACCATAGGCATAGGAGGACATGGTATCAAAATTGGTTATAATTCTAGAATTCATTTAGTTGGAAATGGAATTTTTTACTCTTGTTCATTCCTTAAATGAAATGTCTAGTTTATTTCAATATTATTGCTTTTATCTGGCTTATTCAAAATGTAATAACTTTTTAACCTGAATTTGGATTTCTTGAGATAAAAGAATTTGAGCCTACTTTTGTATGATTCCTGCAAAGATTGCAGCATTTTTTGTAGATGTCAGATCTACTTAAGCTCTTATTATCAGCTAAAATTAGTTGGAATAAAATCATTAAAAAAAATAGTGACACATGAGACTTAGATTCTAAAGAACTTTGGGGATAAAATTTGAATGTCTACATAAAAAAGGAGTAGCTGGCACATGTGCATGTTTTAATTGTTTCAAGTATCATACATAGATCCCTTGATTAAGCTGGATAACTGGTGGCCAGAACATAAACTTTGATTCAGCTTTGACTCCAAAAAGATGCTTTGGGATCTTTAATGGTACAGTATTTGCATGATATATGTAAGCTATTTTTCCCCCAGGATCATGCAACAATTGTGGAAGACATCCACCCAGTCCCAGGAAAATTTGCCACTTCTTGGAAGAGTTGCAGACAAACAAACACCCAAACAAACACACACAGCTCCCAACATGTTCTAATGTATCTTTTTTGCACTTGAATCTGAAGCTTACCTCTAATATATTCCTAGGAGCATAAGAATTTTACTTATGCTACCATCATAATTTATTACAGCTGTGAAGGCTTAAAATGACTATCCAAACCTGTGAAATACAAAACATATGTCATTCCACTGAGCTGCAATATGCCTAGGCTTGTCAGTTCTGAGCTATTAATTAAAATAATATGAAAGTTGTGAGTCAGCTGTATTGCATTTATGTACCTTGATTTAGGAAAAAGTTAATACATGAGCACGAGAAAGATGCTATTGATCAGAATTCATTCCAGTGTAGTGGGCTTGAATACTAACTAATATGTAATATTTTCAGTGCATTACCCTCATTTGTAAACAGGGAAAATAAATAGGATGATAGAAAGAAGTAAGCATTCTGACCAGAAGGGATTTGCATGGTATCTATGCTTGGCTGCATAGCTAGAGGTATAACAAGCAGGAAGAGGGAGATTGTGATCCCGCTATATAGAGCGCTGGTGAGACCACATTTGGAATACTGTGTTCAGTTCTGGAGACCTCACCTACAAAAAGATATTGACAAAATTGAATGGGTCCAGAGACGGGCTACAAGAATGGTGGAAGGTCTTAAGCATAAAACGTATCAGGAAAGGCTTAATGAACTCAATCTGTATAGTCTGGAGGACAGAAGGAAAAGGGGGGACATGATCGAAACATTTAAATATGTCAAAGGGTTAAATAAGGTTCAGGAGGGAAGTGTTTTTAATAGGAAAGTGAACACAAGAACAAGGGGACACAGTCTGAAGTTAGTTGGGGGAAAGATCAAAAGCAACATGAGAAAATATTATTTTACTGAAAGAATAGTAGAAACATAGAAACATAGAAGTCTGACGGCAGAAAAAGATCTCCTGGTCCATCTAGTCTGCCCTTATACTATTTTCTGTATTTTATCTTAGGATGGATATATGTTTATCCCAGGCATGTTTAAATTCAGTTACTGTGGATTTATCTACCACGTCTGCTGGAAGTTTGTTCCAAGGATCTACTACTCTTTCAGTAAAATAATATTTTCTCATGTTGCTTTTGATCTTTCCCCCAACTAACTTCAGATTGTGTCCCCTTGTTCTTGTGTTCACTTTCCTATTAAAAACACTTCCCTCCTGGACCTTATTTAACCCTTTAATATATTTAAATGTTTCGATCATGTCCCCCCTTTTCCTTCTGTCCTCCAGACTATACAGATTGAGATAGTAGATCCTTGGAACAAACTTCCAGCAGACGTGGTTGGTAAATCCACAGTAACTGAATTTAAACATGCCTGGGATAAACATAGATCCATCCTAAGATAAAATACAGAAAATAGCATAAGGGCAGACTAGATGGACCATGAGGTCTTTTTCTGCCGTCAGTGTTCTTTGTTTCTATGAAGATCTGCTGATTGCAAGTTCTCTATACCAGGAGTTGTCAATCCCCTGCTTTGTGGATCGGCACTGGGCATGTCAGAAACTGGGCTGTGGAAACATGCAAAACTCCATCCACAGTTGCAGGCAACACTTGAAACCACACCTCTTTTGGTCTATGGAAAAACCTCTCCCCATAGAATTGGTCCTTGATGCCCGAAAGGTTGGGTGGGGGCAGCTACTTTGTATTGGCAGCTGTTGATTGTCTTCATGAGTGATTTAGTGAGAGTTTCCTGAAGAGTAAGCAGAGATTGCAGGAGGAATATAAGGTAGTCACAGAGAGCAAACCGAACATTACCAAAGGAGAATGATGGGACAGCTTGAATACCTATGTCATTTGTCCTCTAAATCAGTAATATGAATTTGGATTATCTGAGGGAAGGAAGAAAACAGTTCTATTTGGTGCTTCCTTAAAAACCCCCCAAAAATAAAGATTAACACTCAAGTCTTAGTAGTTCAGTCTTCCTTGTCATACGTTTATTTTGCTGCTTGAAATAATTTAGGATTGACTTGGAATAAGTATGGCTAATCGGACTTCAGCTATTGAGAGAGCATGAAGATCTTCCCGATTTTTAAACTGCTACTGTAAGAACCATAAGAAGAAGAGCAGGATCTGTGGATGGATGAGAGTAACAACCAAAAACGGGAGAAACAGAAACTCAGAAGACAATCTTTAGAATTTCAGAGAAGGAGTAGGCTCTGAATTTTGCTCTCAGAGGAAGAAAAGGCGATGTTGCAAAACAGGATATAGAATGATAGGTCCATGGATTACAGAAAGGAGTAGTAATTGCTGACTTGCCACAATGAAGAATGGAAAGAAACGGGTGCCAGTCATATCCCCTGGCTATTATCTGTAAGGATTAGAGAAGTGACCAAGCAGCTTTCAAGTTTTGACAAGTCCAATGACAATTATTCTTCCTTGCTGTTCTATGTGAGACTAAGTGATATTGCAAAGAGCTCCTAAACTACCCTGTTTCCCCAAAAATAAGACAGCATCTTATATTAATTTTTTTCTCCTAAAGATGTGCTACGTCTTATTTTCAGGGGATTTCTTATTTTTTTCAATGAAGAAGAATTCAATTGCTGAACAAAAAAAAAGAACATTTATTATATTCTGTACAGTAGTTGTAATTACAAACCAGCATAACCAGACAAGCTGTGAATCCTATCAAGAATTTCTTACTACTACCATACCATTATTTCCATGTACAACAATTATACTTTCTCCAAGTATATGTTATATATGTTCTGTTCGGGAGTGCTGCGAAACGGAATTATTACATCTTACTTTCGGGGGGTGCCTTATATTAGGCAATTATACAAAACCTCCTATGTCTTACTTTAGGGGGTGACTTATTTTCGGGGAAACAGGGTATTACCAGTTAAGGGCTCCCCTCGCAGGTGCTCCTGGTGCATTCCCAGTGACTGGTGTGGGCGCATCTGGTGTGCGCACGCACTAGCACGAGATTCGGCTTTTGCGCATGCACAGGAAGCGAAATCTCACACGAGGATGCTCACATGACATTTCACCGATTTTCGGCAATTTCTTTGCTTCAGCACGTGCACGGAAGCAAAAAACCACCCAAAATCGGCAAAATATTGCATGTGCGAGTGTCCTCACATGGGATTTCACTTCCTGCACATGCACAGAAGCCTAATCTCATGTGGGTACGTGCATGCACCCGCCGGGGGCACGGAGATGCCTGCGCATCGCCATTTTCCCATCCAGGACTGCGTGAATCCCAGCGACCGGTTAGGTCCCACAGAGTGGGCCTTCTCTGGGTCCCGTCGACTAAGCAATGTCGTTTGGCGGGACCCAGGAGAAGAGCCTTCTCTGTGGCAGCCCTGACCCTCTGGAACCAGCTCCCCCCAGATATCAGAGTTGCCCCCACCCTCCTTGCCTTTCGCAAGCTCCTTAAAACCCACCTCTGTCGTCAGGCATGGGAGAATTGAAATTTCCCTTCCCCCTAGGCTTATAGAATTTATACATGGTATGTTTGTATGTATGAGTGGTTCTTTAAATTGGGGTTTTTTAGATTGATTTTAATATTAGATTTGTTTTCATTGTCTTTTTATATTGTTGTTAGCCGCCCCGAGTCTTCGGAGAGGGGCGGCATACAAATCTAATTAATAATAATAATAATAATAATAATAATAATAATAATAATAGTACCGGACCGTCCATGCAGCAGCCCATTACTTGACTTGAGTAGTTCTCTGACCTGAAAGGCTATTCTGGTTTAATTTTTTGCCCCACCTTTGATTTCAGTCAAAGCAGTGATGCTCCAACCTCCCCATTTTCCCTGCAGTAACAACCCTGGCCCCCATTTATGTAAATAATCAGCTGAAAACTTTCTCTGTTATCAGTAAACGGATCCACAGGGAAACGTTAGACTGGGAATAAATTAAAAAAAATCCAGAAGAATGCAAAAGCAAACCATATTGATATTTCCATCAAGGAATCGAAAGGAGAGGTCCATTTAATCATCTGGATTCGAACTCTGCTCACTTTATTATTATACTTTTCCAGCCCTCCTCATTTCGATGGCTCTTGCAGCTTTCATTGCAGCTTTTTGTTCTGAATATATTTGTATTAATTAGGAGTCAAAGCACATTTAGCAGATGGGAAATAGTTCGAGCCAAGACTGAGTAATGCTTTTAAAAGCGAGAGTGTTTTGAAATGTATTCATTTCCATTTATGGGTGGGCAGGCAGGTGGGAGGGATGGCTACTTGGTTTGTTTAATATTTCTGTTTTTCTTTCACAGCCATGGCCTCCTAATTCTTATTTAGGTTGACTGGCCTCCTAGGAAATGGAATCTGAAGCTATCAAGTCAATAGTTTTACCTTTTATTATTCGTGTTTTGATTCTTTGGATTGGATCCTCCCATGTGTAGAAAGACACTTGTGGATGAAAGTACAGTGAACCCTCTAGACCAGTGGTTCTCAACCTGGGAGTCAGGACCCCTTTGGAGGTCGAACGACCATTTCACAGGGGTCGCCTAAGACCTTGTGAAAAGACAAATTTCCCATGGTGTTAGGAACTAAAGCTTCTATTTTGGCGCCTTGGAACATATTTTTACAATCTGACCAATCAGGTGTTTACAGTGGGGGTGCCCCTCTGACCTTCCTGCCAATCAGCTTAAAGCTCTTTTGGGAGAATTGGGCTAGACTTATGGTTCGGGGTCACCACAAAATGAGGAACTGTATTAAGGGGTTGCGGCATTAGAAAGGTTGAGAACAACTGCACTAGAGGCTTCTGCTAAGTGGGCCCAAGGACAGCACATTTTGCCAAATTTATTTGTCCTGAATAACCGTGTGTCATTCTGAAAAGTTCGCCAAATTTCTGAGACAGATTTTTTTTTAAAGGGAAAGGGGTAAAAATGTCTCTCCCTTCAATATAGGTGTGGAATCAAATGTTCATTCAGAAATCTTTAAATGCAGTCCTATAATTAAGTTGTATAGCAGTCTTTAAAGGCTTCTGAATAAGTGCTTTACATGAATCAAAAATGTTTAAGTATTTTAAACAGGTCAGTCATATTTGCGAATATGTGAATCCACAGTTTTGAATGTTCCAACCCTGGAAATTTTTAAGAAGATGTTGAATAACCATTTGTCTGAAGTGGTGTAAGCAGGGGTTTGGATAATAATAATAATAATAATAATAATAATGATAATGATAATAATTAGTAGTGGTGGTAGTAGTAGTAGTAGTAGTAGTAGTAGTAGTAGTAGTAGTAGTAGTATTTATTAGATTTGTATGCCGTCCCTCTCTGGAGACTCGGAACGATCTCCAAGGTCCCTTCCAACTCTGTTATTCTATTCCATTCATGATGTATTAGTAGATCTCTAGGAGCTGTGTTTATCTTATTGCACTCTCAAACTGCTGCCACCCGAGTAAAATCCTCGCCTCTTGATTTATTTCGCCAGTGTTTCCTGGTAAATTAACCATTTCTGTTTACTTACAATTTTTGACTATAAAAATGCTTCTTATGCTGAGAATCACAAAGGTGTTTTCAGACACATTACCTTCGTTTCCTAGTGTAAGAATAGCCCACCTGATATGATTTTTGAAATTTATATTAATCTTAGTTTTATCTTACTATAGATATCCCAATCTCAGATCCTGTCCTTCTAACTCCAGTAACCTTTACAGGTAATCCTCAATTTATCACCACAGCTGAGCCCAAAATTTCTGCTGCTAAGCAAAGCAATTTAATTAAGAGAGTTTTGCCCCATTTTACAACCTTTTTGCTGCGGTTGTTAAGCGAATCACTGCAGTTGTTAAGTGAACCAGTTGTTAACTGAATCTGGCTTCCCCCATTTTGGAAGCCAGCTGGAAGGTTGCAAACGGTGATCGCATTACCCCGGGACACTGAAACTGTCATAAATACATGCCAGTTGCCAACTGCCCAAATTTCGATCATGTGACCATGGAGATGTTGCAACAGTCGTAAGTGTGGGAAAATTGTCATAATTCAATTTTTCAGTGCCATGGTAACTTCAAAAGGTCACTAGATGCATGAATGTTAAGTTGAGAACTATCTGTAATTTCTTAACAACATCCACTATTTCACTCAAGCTAAACAGGAAGTAATGAAATGTAATTTCACATCTGGTAGACCCAATATTCCTCTTTCTTTTTCATCTAGTAACACATTTTATTTAATATGAAGTTTCCCCCCCCATCATTCAAGTTTAGTTATATCGTTCTGCCATTGTTTAAATCAGGGGTCCCCAAACTTGGCAACTTCAAGACTTGTGGACCTCAACTCAGCAATGCCAGGTGGAGAATTCTGGGAGTTGAGTTTCACAAGTCTTGAAGTTGCCAAGTTTGGGGACCCCAGGTTTAAATGGAATATCCAAAAGACACATTGTCTGGAACAAAAAATAACACTTTAGGTTAAACCTTTCATCTTAATCACAGAAATTGTCCCCAGTAGTGACAATTGTACCTTAGCCCATGTTTACAAATTTTTTAAAACGTCACTCCAGGTTTTAAGATAGTTATTCTGAAATAACATACAATTCACATTTGTCATAGCAATACCATAACATTTTACTTTATCCTCAATCTTAAAAATAGATGTAATTGGGAGTCAATAGCAACTTTCATGTAGCTTAAAAATACTGTTTGGGCAGTTTCTGCTCCTTTTATTTCCCTGTCCTTTCGCCTCTCTGTAGTTCATTCTGTGTCGAGGGGGGGCGACGACATTATTCAGAAGTCTAGTAATCCTTCCTAGCTATAGTTGGAAAGATAGTCCCTCAAAACTCATGCGGAAAGCGCTTGATCATGACTTATGCATGGGTTGGTGAGTTTGTGTGAAACTTCTTGCACAATCACTGAGTACTACACAATAAGGCTCTTAGCCAATTTTTAAGTATCATGTTTGGTATTTTTTCCTCTCCTTAAGGATCATTCTTGCAAGGTACTCTGGATGGAAAAATGCAGTCGGATGAACTAAATCTTTCTTTTTGGTCAGGTTACATTTACAGAATCTTGCAAGTTTGAAAATATATCTGCTTCCCCGTCCTCTTGAGAGCTCTCAAGAAACTAGGGAGGTTCTCTTTTGAGTGTCTTGCCTTGCCCATTATTTCTGTTACGATTCACGTTGCCCTTCCTCTAGCACAGTGATGGCTAACATTGCAGATCAGTGGTTCCAGCCTTCTGAGGTGGGTAAAATGAGGACCCGGATTGTGGGGGCAATAGGCTGGCTCTGTTTTAACAAAGTGCTATTGCTAACATGTTGTAAGCCACCCTGAGTCTAAGGAGAAGGGCGGCATTTTTTAAAAAATCGAATAGATAGATAGATAGATAGATAGATAGATAGATAGATGATAGGTAGATAGATAGATAGATAGATAGATAGATAGATAGATAGATAGATAGATAGATAGATAGATAGATAGCCTTTTTTCCCCTTGGGTGCCAAAAAAAGCCCACATGCGTGTGACAGCCTATGTGTGCTTGGCACTCCCTAATGCAGTGCTGCACCAGAGGCCCCTGCTCACATGCGTGGGTGACCCTCGTTCTCTCCCCATCCTTTGTGCATACACCGGCGACTCCTCCCCAGCCCTTTTGGTGCTAACAGGCCTCCCTGTAGCCTCCTGGGACCAAAAACGGGCAGGGTGCACTGCACTGCTCCAGGCCCCATTTTTAGTCCCAGGAGGCTTCAGTACAGCCTGCTATCACCAAAAAGGGGGTCATCCTCAGTCTCCCCAATTTATTTCCCCAGCACGCGCTAGTTTCCTCCTGGATTTCTCCCTCCCGTACATCCTCTGATCTCCCAAATTTCTTTTCCAAGCGTGCGCTAGTTTTCTCCTGGATTTCTCCCTCCCGTATATCCTCCGATCTCCCGATCTCTTTTCCAAGCTCGCGCTAGTTTCCTTTTGGATTTCTCTCTCCAGTACATCCTCTGATCTCCCGATCTCTTTTCCAAGATCGCGCTAGTTTCCTCCTGGATTTCTCTCTCCAGTACATCCTCTGATCTCCCGATCTCTTTTCCAAGATCGCGCTAGTTTCCTCTTGGATTTCTCTCTCCAGTACATCCTCTGATCTCCCGATCTCTTTTCCAAGATCGCGCTAGTTTCCTCCTGGATTTCTCTCTCCAGTACATTCTCTGATCTCCCGATCTCTTTTCCAAGATCGCGCTAGTTGCCTCCTGGATTTCTCTCTCCAGTACATCCTCTGATCTCCCGATCTCTTTTCCAAGCTCGCGCTAGTTGCCTCCTGCATTTCTCTCTCCAGTACATCCTCTGATCTCCCGATCTCTTTTCCAAGCTCGCGCTACTTTCCTCCTGGATTTCTCTCTCCAGTACATCCTCTGATCTCCCGATCTCTTTTCCAAGATCACGCTAGTTTCCTCTTGGATTTCTCCCTCCCATATATCCTCTGATCTCCCGATCTCTTTTCCAAGATCGCGCTAGTTTCCTCTTGGATTTCTCTCTCCAGTACATCCTCTGATCTCCCGATCTCTTTTCCAAGATCGCGCTAGTTTCCTCCTGGATTTCTCTCTCCAGTACATCCTCTGATCTCCCGATCTCTTTTCCAAGATCGCGCTAGTTTCCTCTTGGATTTCTCTCTCCAGTACATCCTCTGATCTCCCGATCTCTTTTCCAAGCTCGCGCTAGTTTCCTCTTGGATTTCTCTCTCCAGTACATCCTCTGATCGCCCGATCTCTTTTCCAAGCATGCGCTAGTTTTCTCCTGGATTTCTCCCTCCCGTACATCCTCTGATCTCCCGAATTTCTTTTCCAAGCGTGCGCTAGTTTTCTCCTGGATTTCTCCCTCCCGTATATCCTCCGATCTCCCGATCTCTTTTCCAAGCTCGCGCTAGTTTCCTCTTGAATTTCTCTCTCCAGTACATCCTCTGATCTCCCGATCTCTTTTCCAAGCTCGCGCTAGTTTCCTCCTGGATTTCTCTCTCCAGTACATCCTCTGATCTCCCGATCTCTTTTCCAAGATTGCGCTAGTTTCCTCTTGGATTTCTCTCTCCAGTACATCCTCTGATCTCCCGATCTCTTTTCCAAGCTCGCGCTAGTTTCCTCCTGGATTTCTCTCTCCAGTACATTTATTTATTTATTTATTTATTACTTAGATTTGTATGCTGCCCCTCTCCGAAGACTCGGGGCGGCTCACAACACGTGGAAACAAATCATAAATAATCTGACAAATTTAAAATATTTAAAGATTTAAAACAGACCCCATATACTAACAGACATACACACAAGCATACCATATATAAATTAAACATGCCCAGGGGGAGATGTTTCAGTTCCCCCATGCCTGACGGCAAAGGTGGGTTTTAAGGAGTTTACGGAAGGCAGGAAGAGTAGGGACAGTTCTAATCTCCGGGGGGAGTTGGTTCCAGAGGACCGGTGCCGCCACAGAGAAGGCTCTTCCCCTGGGGCCCGCCAACCGACATTGTTTAGTTGACGGGACCCGGAGAAGGCCCACTCGCTGGGATTCGTGCGGCAGGAGGCGGTCTCGGAGATATTCTGGTCCAGTGCCATGAAGGGCTTTAAAGGTCATAACCAACACTTTGAATTGTAACCGGAAACTGATCGGCAGCCAATGCAGACTGCGGAGTGATGGTGAAACATGGGCATACCTAGGTAAGCCCATGACTGCTCTCGCAGCTGCATTCTGCACGATCTGAAGTTTCCGAACACTTTTCAAAGGTAGCCCCATGTAGAGAGCATTACAGTAGTCGAACCTCGAGGTGATGAGGGCATGAGTGACTGTGAGCAATGAGTCCCGGTCCAGATAGGGCCGCAACTGGTGCACCAGGCGAACCTGGGCAAACGCCCCCCTCGCCACAGCTGAGAGATGGTTTTCTAATGTGAGCTGTGGATCGAGGAGGACGCCCAAGTTGCGGACCCTCTCTGAGGGGGTCAATAATTTCCCCCCCCAGGGTGATGGACGGACAGATGGGATTGTCCTTGGGAGGCAAAACCCACAGCCACTCCGTCTTATCCGGGTTGAGCTTGAGTCTGTTGGCACCCATCCAGGCCCCAACAGCCTCCAGGCACCGGCACATCACTTCCACCGCTTCGTTGACTGGGCATGGGGTGGAGATGTAAAGCTGGGTATCATCCGCATATTGATGATACCTCACCCCATGTCCTTGGATGATCTCGCCCAGCGGTTTCATGTAGATGTTGAATAGCAGGGGGGAGAGGACCGACCCCTGAGGCACCCCACAAGGGAGAAACCTAGGAGTCGACCTCTGACCCCCCCACTAACACCGACTGCGACCGGCCAGAGAGGTAGGAGGAGAACCACTGAAAAACAGTGCCTCCCACCCCCAACCCCTCCAGCCGGCGCAGAAGGATACCATGGTCGATGGTATCGAAAGCCGCTGAGAGGTCAAGGAGCACCAGGACAGAGGATAAACCCCTGTCCCGGGCCCACCAGAGATCATCCATCAACGCGACCAAAGCGGTTTCCGTGCTGTAACCGGGCCTGAAACCCGACTGCTGGGGACCTAGATAATCGGCTTCTTCCAAGGACCCCTGGAGCTGGAGTGCCACCACCTTCTCGACAACCTTCCCCATAAAGGGAAGGTTGGAGACTGGACGATAGTTGTTAAGCACGGCTGGGTCCAGGGAGGGCTTCTTGAGGAGGGGGTGCACGAGCGCTTCTTTATAGAGTGATGGAAAAACTCCCCTCCCCAAGGAAGCGTTGGTAATCTCCTGGGCCCAGCTCCGTGTCACCTCCCTGCTGGCCGAAACCAACCAGGAGGGACACGGATCCAGTAAACAGGTGGCGGAACTCACAGCTCCAATGGCCTTGTCCACTTCATCAGGTGTCACCAGATCAAACTCCTCCCAGACAGGTGGACAACTATGTGCCCCAGTCACCTCGACTGACTCGTTGTCAGTCGACTCTGTTTTACAATTGGAGTCGAGGTCGGCCCGGATCCGAGCGACTTTATCAGCGAAAAACGTGTTAAAATCCTCGGCACTACTCTGCAAGGGCTCCCCAACTCCCCCCTGGTTAAGAAGGGAGCGGGTCACCCTAAACAGAGCGGCCGGGCGGGATTCCACTGATGCAATCAAGGCGGCATGGTACGCATCTTGCCGCCTTGAGCGCCACTTTGTAAGTCTTAATAAAAGCTCTTACAAGTGTTCGATCGGATTCAGACCTACTCTTCCTCCATCGCTTCTCTAGACTTCTCTTTTGGCGTTTCAACTCCCGGAGCTCCTCGTTGAACCATGGGGCTCTACGGGGTCTAACACCAAAGGCGCAATACGGTCAAGAGCCCCCGCCGCAGCCCTGTTTCAGGCCTCCGTGAGAGACTCCGCCGAACTGTGGACGAGTGCCTTTGGAATAACCCCAAGCGCCATCTGAAAGCCCTCTGGGTCCATCAGGCGTCTGGGGTGGAACATCTTCATTGGTTCCGCCTCCCTGCGGGGGAGGATTGGAGCCAGGAAGTCAAGCTGCAGTAGAAAATGATCTGACCATGACAAAGGCAATACTTCTAAGCCCCTTAGTCTCAGACCATTACTCAATTGCTCGGAAAGGAATACCATGTCAGGTGCGTGCCCTCCCTCGTGAGTCGGACCCTGTACTACTTGAGTCAGGTCCACGGCTGTCATGGTGGCCATGAACTCCTGTGCCAACCCAGAGGTTTCGCCGAGTGACGGCAGGTTGAAGTCCCCCAGGACAATGAGTCCGGGGAACTCCACCGCCAACCCGGCTACCTCCTCGAGTAGCACAGGCAGGGCTTTTGACACGCAGCTGGGAGGCAGGTACGTGAGAAATAAGCCCACCTGAACCCCTAAGTCCAACTTCATGAAGAGAGACTCGCAACCCGCAATTTCCGGAGCAATGTGTCTATGCAGACAAAGGCTCTCCCTGGCTACAATAGCCACTCCTCCCCCCCTTCCCTGGGGTTGAGGTTGATGCCATATCTGAAACCCGGCTGGGCAAATTTCAGAGAGAGGAACACCTCCCTCCGGGCCCAGCCAGATTTCAGTATTACATGCCAGGTCGGCCTCCTCATCCAGGATCAAATCCCGGATGAGGAGAGCTTTATTTACAACCGACCTGGCATTCAGCAGCAGCAACCTGAGCCCAGGGCCAGAGTTACACTCACCACCAGTACCCAAGATTGGGCTCACAGAGCCAGAACAAGGGACCGTTATTAAGCAACGATCCCTCGTTCCCCTGGAACGGCTAACTCTGTGGCCCCCGCCATACCTGCCTCTCCCCAGCAACACAGGGATACTCCGACCCCCTGCCCCCTCAGAGATCGGTGCCCCTTCCTCTCCTGTCTCCCGAGCGTCAGGTGGGTCAAACCTATCATTCACACTACTATCAACAAACTCATCCATACCATAACCACCCCCACCCCCACCCACCCAATCATACCAGTCATTCCATTCATAACCACAAGTAAATTTATCCCAGTCATCCATTACTTAGAACCCCAATTATGTTAAAAATCAATTAAATTAATAATAGTATAAAAAGGCAGTTAATAACAATTTAAAAACACTAAGACCATTAATATAAATATATAAAATATACGTTAAAAATTATAAATTAATATAAAACCAGTTCTTGTATAAATAGGTAAATTAAAATTCATCAGTCAATCAGTCAATCCAGAACAGGATGATAATAATGTCTTTAGTAAAATCCTTCATTAAGTCTGTTGTAGTTATAGAGCCATCCACCAGGGGGCACAGTTCTTCAATGTAATGCAATAGGGAATACAGGAAATGAGAAATGGGAGAAGGGGGGGGGAGCCGACAAAGCGACAATCTTAACATCTACCAACACCCTCAAAGTTCGACAGTTCAGTTACCATTGTTCACTCTCCCCCAGCTATATCCACTCTGTTCTTAAGTCCAATCTCAATGGCCTCAATGGCCTCAGCTCCACACGACAGCCCCCAGCCCGTCTCAGTCTCCTTCCTTCGAACTCCAACGCGGCTCCCTTCATCCCCCCTCGGCACCAGTGACTCTCATTCACTGGTGCCATACAGGGGATTAAGCTGTCGCTCCTTGCCCAGCAGATGATCTCCCGATCTCTTTTCCAAGACCGCGCTAGTTTCCTCCTGGATTTCTCTCTCCAGTACATCCTCTGATCTCCCGATCTCTTTTCCAAGATCGCGCTAGTTTCCTCCTGGATTTCTCTCTCCAGTACATCCTCTGATCTCCCGATCTCTTTTCCAAGATCGTGCTAATTTCCTCCTGGATTTCTCTCTCCAGTACATCCTCTGATCTCCCGATCTCTTTTCCAAGATCGTGCTAATTTCCTCCTGGATTTCTTTCTCCAGTACATCCTCCGATCTCCCGATCTCTTTTCCAAGATCGTGCTAATTTCCTCCTGGATTTCTCTCTCCAGTACATCCTCTGATCTCCCGATCTCTTTTCCAAGATCGTGCTAGTTTCCTCCTGGATTTCTCTCTCCAGTACATCCTCTGATCTCCCGATCTCTTTTCCAAGATCGTGCTAATTTCCTCCTGGATTTCTCTCTCCAGTACATCCTCTGATCTCCCGATCTCTTTTCCAAGACCGCGCTAGTTTCCTCCTGGATTTCTCTCTCCAGTACATCCTCTGATCTCCCGATCTCTTTTCCAAGCTCGCGCTAGTTTCCTCCTGGATTTCTCTCTCCAGTACATCCTCTGATCTCCCGATCTCTTTTCCAAGATCGCGCTAGTTTCCTCTTGGATTTCTCTCTCCAGTACATCCTCCGATCTCCCGATCTCTTTTCCAAGCTTGCGCTAGTTTCCTCTTGGATTTCTCTCTCCAGTACATCCTCTGATCTCCCGATCTCTTTTCCAAGATCACGCTAGTTTCCTCCTGGATTTCTCTCTCCAGTACATCCTCTGATCTCCCGATCTCTTTTCCAAGATCGCGCTAGTTTCCTCCTGGATTTCTCTCTCCAGTACATCCTCCGATCTCCCGATCTCTTTTCCAAGACCGCGCTAGTTTCCTCCTGGATTTCTCTCTCCAGTACATCCTCTGATCTCCCGATCTCTTTTCCAAGACCGCGCTAGTTTCCTCCTGGATTTCTCTCTCCAGTACATCCTCTGATCTCCCGATCTCTTTTCCAAGATCGTGCTAATTTCCTCCTGGATTTCTCTCTCCAGTACATCCTCTGATCTCCCGATCTCTTTTCCAAGATCGTGCTAATTTCCTCCTGGATTTCTTTCTCCAGTACATCCTCCGATCTCCCGATCTCTTTTCCAAGATCGTGCTAATTTCCTCCTGGATTTCTCTCTCCAGTACATCCTCTGATCTCCCGATCTCTTTTCCAAGATCGCGCTAGTTTCCTCCTGGATTTCTCTCTCCAGTACATCCTCTGATCTCCCGATCTCTTTTCCAAGATCGTGCTAATTTCCTCCTGGATTTCTCTCTCCAGTACATCCTCTGATCTCCCGATCTCTTTTCCAAGACCGCGCTAGTTTCCTCCTGGATTTCTCTCTCCAGTACATCCTCTGATCTCCCGATCTCTTTTCCAAGCTCGCGCTAGTTTCCTCCTGGATTTCTCTCTCCAGTACATCCTCTGATCTCCCGATCTCTTTTCCAAGATCGCGCTAGTTTCCTCTTGGATTTCTCTCTCCAGTACATCCTCTGATCTCCCGATCTCTTTTCCAAGATCGCGCTAGTTTCCTCCTGGATTTCTCTCTCCAGTACATCCTCTGATCTCCCGATCTCTTTTCCAAGCTTGCGCTAGTTTCCTCTTGGATTTCTCTCTCCAGTACATCCTCTGATCTCCCGATCTCTTTTCCAAGATCGCGCTAGTTTCCTCCTGGATTTCTCTCTCCAGTACATCCTCTGATCTCCCGATCTCTTTTCCAAGATCGTGCTAATTTCCTCCTGGATTTCTCTCTCCAGTACATCCTCTGATCTCCCGATCTCTTTTCCAAGATCGCGCTAGTTTCCTCCTGGATTTCTCTCTCCAGTACATCCTCTGATCTCCCGATCTCTTTTCCAAGATCGTGCTAGTTTCCTCCTGGATTTCTCTCTCCAGTACATCCTCTGATCTCCCGATCTCTTTTCCAAGCTTGCGCTAGTTTCCTCCTGGATTTCTCTCTCCAGTACATCCTCTGATCTCCCGATCTCTTTTCCAAGATCGCGCTAGTTTCCTCCTGGATTTCTCTCTCCAGTACATCCTCCGATCTCCCGAATTTATTTTCCAAGCATGCGCTAGTTTCCTCCTGTTTTTCTCCCTCCCGTATCTTCTCAGATCTCCCCAATTTCTTTCCCAGAGCACATGAAAATTCCCTGCTCTGGCACATGTACAGAAGATACCTGACGACCAGCGGGCTGTCGGGAGGCACATGCATGCACATTGGAGTTGTGCTGGGCGATGGCTGGCATCTGCATGCCATAGGTTCGCCATCATAGATCAAGCAGTTCCCTTGGTTGTACTCTCTTTACTCTGTTCTCCAAGGCCATTCTCACGTTACTGAGAAATTTCACAGTATATTTTCCAAACTGAAGGATAAGATTAGAGACCGTATGCTATTTTGCAGATTGGTTTCAATGGATTTTCATCTGCTTGCCCATGCTAGTAGTTCAAATGCTGTTTGTGCAGCTTCCGCAGGACCCCCCTTCCCCCCCGGTCCAACACACACATACACACACATACACTTGTAATTGATGACATGTGATTTTGTTTCTTTATCTCCCTCTTCTCTTTATTCGATAATTACTGAATAAACAATGGCTGCTTTAGGATCACAAAATTTCACAGATGGCACCTACCTCCCACTGTCTTCTTATTTACAGAATTAATCACCAACTTTTCTGGCTCGTTCAGTTCTTCTCATTTGCAGTGGTTATAAAAACATTAAATGTATCCTTATTAGCAGTGTAGTAATACTTAATAATCATGACATTGGTTTCCCTGGCACCATACATGAAAAGAATTTTTTTTTTGTCACACAGAATTAATTTTAAGCTTAATAATGACTCTAGTGGTTATTACTAGCCTGTAAACATGGTCTACTTTTATTTTTTCCCTATTAAAGTTACACTTTTACTGGTTTTGCATATATTTGTTTTGAAAGCTTGACAATAAATTACATTTGCTATGACCTTCAAAAATGTTTCTTCAATGGAAAGAAAGATATTTACAATACTGTTTTACTGCAAGGTACAGTGGTACCTCTACCTAAGAACTCCTCTACTTATGAACTTTTCTAGATAAGAGCCGGTGGTCAAGATTTTTTTACCTCTTCTCAAGAACCATTTTCCACTTACAAACCCGACCCTCCAAAACTGTAAATGGAAAAGGCAGGGAGAAGCCTCCGTGGGGCCCCTCTAAGAATTTCCTGGGAAGAAACAGGGCCGAAAAAGGCGGGGAGAAGCCTCCGTAGGGCCTCTCTAGGAATTTCCTGGGAGGAAACAGGGCCGGAAAAGGCAGGGAGAAGCCTCTGTGGGGCCTCTCTAGGAATCTCCTGGGAGGAAACAGGGCCCGAAAAGGTAGGGAGAAGCCTCCGTGGCGCCTCTCTAGGAATCTCCTGTGAGGAAACATGGCCTCCACCCTCCTTATGATTTCCCCAGTCGCACACATTATTTGCTTTTGCATTGATTCCTATGGGAAAAATTGCTTCTTCTTACAAACTTTTCTACTTAAGAACCTGGTCACGGAATGAAACCCTGCTGTTCTGTTCGGGTCGTATGTGACCCGAAACCAAGTTTGAGTCCCCTGTAAAACATTTTCCCTGCATATCTGAAACTTGAAATTTCATGACTTTTCATCATTTCAGGGGTTCTCTCTATGAGAATTTTTTTTGGGGGGTGGGGGGCTTAGTTTTTGCTGGGCAAAAAAAGTTACAAATTTTCTGTTCGGGTCACATACGACCCGGACCGAAAACTCTTCATTTGAAGTGCTTATGTTTGGTCAATTTGAAAACTTTTTTCACTTGGAAAGTAGTCTGAACATTTCTGCACACAATGATATAAAAATTGAAATAAAAAAAGTAAATCTTATTGGTTTATTTTGCGGATATAATGCATGCCCCCCCCATTTTTGTGAATTTCTTTCAATTTATGGATAGTTTTGCTTGCAAAATCCATTCTATTTTACTAAAGTTGGTGTGGGATTGGTAGCTTGAACATTTCTGAATATAAGAAAAATATAAAGGAACTGAAAAAAATGATTCTTATTGGTTTTTTAACATCAGAAATAAGGCCTCCCCCCCCCCTCGGCTGCTTGCATCCATTTTCACTTTTTATTTTTTTATGCTCCAAATCCGAAATATTCTTTAAAATCTTAGGCATTCATTTACTCAATTTAACAATGCTGATCATCAAAAAAATATTTGTGGGGGTGGGGGGAAAATGTTTTTTCTGGGCAAAAAAAAAGTCACGTTTACTCTGTTCGGGTCATATAGACCAAAATGATTTTTTTTAGGTACTTGAATTTGATCTTTTTGAAAACCTTTTCAACTGGAAAACTAGTTTGAACATTTATGAACATAATGATATGAAAATTGAACTGGAAAAATTGAGACTTATATTTTTATTTTGATCAAAAAGCCCCTCCCCCCATCCTTTCTGAATTTCGTGTCAATTTCTATTTTTTAAGGCTACAAATCCCTAAGGAATTTTCCCCCAAAAGGTTTGATATACTAAATTGAACAGTCCTGAACATAAGAAAAATATAAATGAACTGAAAAAAATGGTTCTTATTGGTTTATTTTTGCCACAAAAGGGCCACCCCCCCCTCGGCCTTGCTGTGTGCCATTATTGTCACTTTTTATACATATTTGGCTAGAAATATTTGGAATATCCTTTTGAAACAATCCTGAACATAAGAAAAATAGAAATGAACTGAAAAAATGATTCTTATTGGTTTATTTTTTGAATATAAAACCATATTGTCTTGTACTCGAGTATAAGCCTACTCGAGTATAAGCCTATTTGAGTATAAGCATGGGGGCCCATTTATGTGCAAAATAAACCAATATGCATCAATTTTTCCAGTTCAATTTTCATATCATTATGTTCAGAAATGTTCAAGCTACAAATCCCACACCAACTTTAGTAAAATAGAATGTATTTTGCTAGCAAAACTATCCATAAAGTGAAGACTATTTCAAAAAAACGGGGGGGGGGCATGCATTTATCAACAAAATAAACCAATATGCATCAATTGTTCCAGTTCAATTTTCATGTCATTATGTTCAGAAATGTTCACGCTACCAATCCCACACCAACTTTAGTAAAATAGAATGTATTTTGCAAGCAAAACTATCCATAAAGTGAAGACTATTTCAAAAAAACGGGGGGGGGCATGCATTTCATCAACAAAATAAACCAATATGCATCAATTGTTCCAGTTCAATTTTCATATCATTATGTTCAGAAATGTTCAAGCTACCAATCCCACACCAACTTTAGTAAAATAGAATGGATTTTGCAAGCAAAACTATCCATAAATTGAAAAAAAATTCACAAAAACGGGGGGGGGGGTGCATTATATCCACAAAATAAACCAATAAGATTTACTTTTTTCATTTCCATTTTCATATCATTGTGTGCAGAAATGTTCAGACTACTTTCCAAGTGAAAAAAGTTTTCAAATTGACCAAATGAAGAGTTTTCGGTCTGGGTCGTATGTGACCCGAACAGAAGATTTGTAACTTTTTTCGAACAGAACAGCAGGGTTAAGTTCGTAAGTGGAGGTACCACTGTACTTTAAAACAAAGAATGTCTTCTACAGTAAATCTTGAGAAATTGTATATTTTAAATCCCTATACCATACTACAGGTATCCTCAACCCCGGAACTGCGGCCCACTACTGGGCTGTGGCCTATTTGCAAATGGCCACACGAGCAGTGGGCTGGTGTGCACCTGAACATGCACAGCTTGTCCCAGTGGCAGGCTGGCACACATGCGCACATAGCTTAACTTGTAGAAGTTGAGCTATGCTCACTGGCCTGCTGTTCACACGGCCTGGTCTTCTGCTCCCCCCCAAAAAAGGTTGGGGGCTGCTGCTCTACTAAACTGGGAAACAGTGTTACATAGTGAGTAAGTAGAGGTCTCCACTTTGCTATAGTTACCTTGTAATTCTTAAGGGTAAAATAGCAAACTTTTGAATTATTCAGAGAGTTTAAAGTAATTTTATGGGTTAAATTCCTTACAAAATGACAATTAATTTAGAATCATATTTTATTTGTTTCAGTTGTGTACTTTTTTTGTGTAATAATGTGAAGTTTATGTAGTAGATGTTATATTTACTTAATCCGTGCATAGCAGAAGAAAGATGATACGATCTTTTTCCTGGCCTAAATTATAAAACTTCCTTCATTTGGAAACTTGTGAATAGTCTAGTGTTTGTATAGCTTTGTGCAGCTTTTACGTCAACACTTGTAAATAAAGAGGACTTTATGGTATTCGGTGTCTGAGGTTTGTGTGTCATGCCATCTTGGTTAACTAAATATTTGTAACTTCTTTTATATTTCTGCTTTCTCTTGACTTTGTATTTCATAAGCCAATTTCTTTGTGTTTTAAAGTTTATTCTTGGGAAACAGCTCTGCTGTTATCCTTTTTAAACTTGTGAATTGTTTGCAATTCCGGTGTATTAATTTATTTTATTATTTATTTTATTAATTAGATTTGTATGCTGCCCCTCTCCGTAGACTTGGGGCAGCTAACAACAATAATAAGACAATATAAACAAATCTAATATTTAAGTTAATTTAAAAACCCTAATTTAATAAAACAATCATACATACAGACATACCATGCATAAATCTTTTGTAAGCCTAGGGGGAGGAGAATATCTCAGTTCCCCTATGCCTGATGACCGAGGTGGGTTTTAAGGAGCTTACGAAAGGCAAGGAGGGTGGGAGCAACTCTGATCTCTGGGGGGAGTTGGTTCCAGAGGGTCGGGGCCGCCACAGAGAAGGCTCTTCCCCTGGGTCCCGCCAAACGGCATTGTTTAGTCGATGGAACCCGAGGAAGGCCAACTCTGTGGGACCTAATCGGTCGCTGGGATTCGTGCGGCAGAAGACGGTCCCGGAGATATACTGGTCCGATGCCATGAAGGGCTTTATAGGTCATAACCAACACTTTGAATTGTGACCGGAAACCGATCGGCAACCAGTGCAGACTGCGGAATGTTGGTGTAACATGGGCATATTTAGGGAAGCCCATGATAGCTCTCGCAGCTGCATTCTGCACGATCTGAAGTTTCCGAACACTTTTCAAAGGTAGCCCCATGTAGAGAGCGTTACAGTAGTCAAGCCTCGAGGTGATGAAGGCATGAGTGACTGTGAGCGGTGACTTAACTAATGGCTAGTTAAGACTCTGGGTCTGTCCATCTTTCCTTCAATACAGAACTTCTCATTTCTAACTTTATTTTTTTCTCAGCTAATACCAATATGATTATTAACAATCTCTACATAGTTGGATTTTGGTTTTTTTTGCTGTTAAGGATGTTTAATGTGTCTTCTCAGGTGACAAGCAGCTAGACACAAATGAAACCAATCTTGGTTGCAAAGGAACCAACAGGACTGGCTTCACTTTACCTTTTACCCTTCATCTTTCATCCTTAGTGGGGACAGCCAAGATGTCAAAAACTCTCCTTTGATATAGACTCATAATTTCATCTTTCACTAGTTCTTCATTATTTATTTTAAGCTTGATTTATTCTGTAACATACACATACTTTTTAATCTCCTTCCACTCTTTCCATTGATCATACAGCGGTACCTCTACTTACGAACATAATTCGTTCCGCGATCAGGTTCTTAAATAGAAACGTTTGTAAGAACTTGTAAGAATTTTTCCCATAGGAATCAATGTAAAAGCAAATAATGTGGCGATTGGGGAAACCACGGGGAGGGTGGGGGCCCTGTTTCCTCCCAGGAGATTCCTAGAGAGGCCCCACGGAGGCTTCTCCCCACCTTTTCCGGCCCTGTTTCCTCCAAGAGATTCCTAGAGAGGCTCCACGGAAGCTTCTCCCTGCTTTTTCCTGTTACAGTTTCAGAGGCTCGGGTTTGTAACTGGAAAATGATTCATGAGAAGAGGCAAAAAAATCTTGAACACCCGGTTCTTATCTAGAAAAGTTTGTAAGTAGAGGCATTTGTAGGTAGAGGTACCACTGTACTTTGCATACAAAATGTCTGTGATTGGTTCTTGTCATCATGTAGAACTGAGAAACACTTCTGCTTGTACTAGGAGCCAGGGTTAATTAGCCAGGGTAGGTAAAATTTGGTGATTTAAAAAAATAAAACATGCATTTTTAAAAATTTAAATCAGATATTTTGATTTAAATCAGACTTTTTAAAAAAAAAATATTTATTGGTTATATACATTAAAAATACTTTTTTATTTTCATCATTTTTTTTTAATAAAATGCTTTCTAAAAGTTTTGTATTTGAGATACATTAATAATTTAGTTTATTCAACAAGAATAGTTATGTGGCATGAGGCTATATATTCTGGGATAGAGATGACAGTTGCTCTTTAAGAATTATGATTTAAGTCAAGTTGATTTAAATCCAATGCACCCTGCAATTAGCACAGTACAGATAATTTTGAATCCAACAGCCTTACACACTTGTTAAAGAATTCCAGTGGAATGCAAGCTCACCAACATAAGAAAAGTCTGTCAAGTTTCCTTTATTTGGATAAAACATTGGGTGACCTCAATTCAATCCTGTTGACTTCCCTGAGATTGTAACTTGCAACAGTTCATTTACAAAGTTAACAACCGCATTGGGAAAGTGACTTGTGACTCTTTTTCTCACAACCATTGCAGCATCACCATGGGTATGTGATCAAAATTTGGACATTTGGCAACTGGTTCATATTTATGACAATTGCAGTGTCCTGTGGTCATATGATCAATTTTTGTGACCTGATAAAGTCAATGAGTAGGCCAGATTCACTTAACCACCATGTTACATAGAAGAAACATAGAAGATTGACGGCAGAAAAAGACCTCATGGTCCATCTAGAATGCCCTTATACTATTTCCTGTATATTATCCTAGGATGGATATATGTTTATCCCAGGCATGTTTAAATTCAGTTACTGTGCGTTTACCAACCACATCTGCTGGCAGTTTGTTCCAAGCGTCTACTACTCTTTCGGTAAAATAATATTTTCCCATGTTGCTTCTGATCTTTCCTCCAACTAACCTCAGATTGTGCCCCCTTGTTCTTGTGTTCACTTTCCTATTAAAAACACTTCCATCCTGAATCTTATTTAATCCTTTAACATATTTAAATGTTTCTATCAGGTCCCCCTTTCCCTTCTGTCCTCCAGACTATACAGATTGAGTTCATTAAGTCTTTCCTGGTAAGTTTTATGCTTAAGAGCTTCCATCATTTTTGTAGCCCATCTCTGGACCCGTTCAATTTTTAACTGAACACAGTATTCCAAATGTGGTCTCACCAGCGCTCTATACAGCGGGATCACAATCTCCCTCTTCCTTCTTGTTATATGCTTAAGACCTTCCACCATTCTTGTAGCCCGTCTTTGGACCCGTTCAATTTTGTCAATATCTTTTTGTAGGTGAGGTCCCCAGAACTGAACACAGTATTCCAAATGTGGTCTCACCAGTGCTCTATATAAGGGGATCACAATCTTCCTCTTCCTGCTTGTTATACCTCTAGCTATGCAGCCAAGCATCCTACTTGCTTTTCCTACCGCCCAACCACACTGCTCACCCATTTTGAGACTGTCAGAAATCACTACCCCTAAATCCTTCCCTTCTGAAGTTTTTGCTAACACAGAACTGCCAATACAATACACTCAGATTGAGGATTCCTTTTCCCCAAGTGCATTATTTTACATTTGGAAACATTAAACTAACATTTACTAACTTAACAACTGCTTTAGGTTAGGCTGATAATTTGCTTTAACAAAAAAGTCTAATAGAAGTTACCTGCGTACAATATTCTAATGTCTATTAAATACAATAATATACATATGCAAGGGAAAGGCAGCACCAACTTCCTAACTATATAATAATACTAAATGTATTTATGTAGTCAGTGTATAGAGTCATCCTCATGGTGAACAACTCAGTCCAGTGTAAAGTTTAAATAACAATAAATACAATAAAACTATAAAGTATAAAATGAACAATGATAGAAAAAAAATTACACTGGAACCAATTCAAACAATATGAACCCCCAGGACTTAATGCTTGGAAGGACTCTAGGTTTTACAAACTGTCCAGAGAACAGGAAGGATCAGGGGTATCTGAGTCTCAGAAGTAATACTAATACATAGAGTAGGCACGTAATATCTACTCTAGATATCATATGCTTACTCTATGCACCAAGAAGCCATTCTCTTAGGTGCCATAAGTTGACATTACTCAAGAAACAGGACTTAGAGCATGCATTTTTGTTGGATCTTAATGGATGGATAATCAATCCTGCAAATAATGTGCCATGAAGGTCTTTAATATGATAAACAGTACCTTGAATTGCTCCTAGAAGTCCACTGACAACCATTTGAGCTTGCAAATTGGCAGTACAGTGTTCCCTCGATTTTTGCGGGGGATGAGTTCCGAGACCGCCCGCGAAAGTTGAATTTCCACAAAGTAGAGATGCGGAAGTAAATACAGTAATACCTCATGATACGAACTTAATTGGTGCAAGGAGGAGGTTCGTAAGACGAAAGGTTCGTAAGACGAAACATTGTTTCCCATAGGAAACAATGTAAAGTCAATTAATCAGTGCAACCAAACCCCCCCCCCCCCCGCATAAAACGGCTTTCGGCGACTGCTGGGAAGCCGCGTGGCTGTTTTAAAAGGTGACAGCCGGCCTGGGGGGCTTTCCAGCACCCCCCCGAACCCGGGTTCGGGGTTCGGGGGGGTGCTGGGAAGCCCCCCAGGCCGGCTGCGACCTTTTAAAACAGCCGCGCCGCTTCCCAGCTGTCTCCTGAAGCCGAACGCCAAAGCCGAACTTCCACGTTCGGCTTCGGGAGACAGCTGGGAAGCGGCGCGGCTGTTTTAAAAGGTGACAGCCGGGCTGGGGGGCTTCCCAGCAACCTCCCGAACCGAACCCGGGGTTCAGAAAAATTTTGCCTCTTCTTACGAACTTTGTTCGAGTTATGAACCGGTGTTCGGGAGGCTTCTGGGAAGCCCCGCCGCCCGGCTGTCACCTTTTAAAACAGCCGCGCGGCTTCCCAGCAGTCTCCGAACGCCGGTTCGTAACTCGAAAAAAGTTCGTAAGAAGAGGCAAAATTTTTCTGAACCCCGGGTTTGTATCACGAGTTGTTCGTAAGACAAGGGGTTCGTATCTTGAGGTACCACTGTACACTATTTTTGGCTATGAACAGTATCACAAGCCTTCCCTTAACACTTTAAACCCCTGAATTGCAATTTCCCATTCCCTTAGCAACCATTTAGATTATTACTCACCATGTTTATTTATTAAAGTTTATTTTAAAAAATATTTATTAAAGGCAGATGAAAGTTTGGCGATGACATATGACGTCATTGGGTGGGAAAAACCGTGGTATAGAGAAAAAAGCTGCAAGGTATTTTTTAATTAATATTTTTGAAAAACTGTGGTATAGACTTTTCGCGAAGTTCGAACCCGCGAAAATTGAGGGAACACTATTACATGGCTGTACTGAGTTATGACATAACTGCCTGTGCCATTGCATTCTGGATTGGTTGGAGCTTTTTAGGGAACTTCAAATACAAACTTTTGTAGAGCACATTGCTGTAACCCAGAAAAATGAAGACCCAAGTATGAGTGACCATGAATGGTACCTCCCGATCCAGGAATGGGAACAACTGGCACACAATGTCTGAGCCATGGTTGAAATCATCTCCTCGGGCAGGAATCATGAATTTAAGAACACCCTCGGATCTTGCAGTATAATTTTTCCTATCAAGATGTAATTCTCAAAATTATTCAGAATTAGAGGTCCAGAAAGTTTCAAAATTCACAGCTACCTAGTCTTGCTAGGGTTGAGTTTTATTTTGTTTTTCTGTATCTAGACTCCTTCAACCTCTAGACATTGAGTTTCATAATCTTGATGGCATCAGTTGGGCAGCCAGGAACTGGGGTGTATAATTAGGTGCCATTGGTATATTTTAGATCAGATGGAACTAACTCTTCATTCAAGCATATATTTGCTATGGACCCTGTCCATAACTCACTTTCCAGGTTCTCTTGACCAATTAGGAGAGAGATGGATCTAATAAAAAGGTTAGATGCACACACATTCCAAGAACCCTGTCCACTTTCTCAACACCCATAGGTTTGAAGTCTTTCCCAAGAACGACGTTGGATCATTCTTCAATCAACTCAGCAGGACCTGCACAGCAGGTGTTCAAGGCTAAAGTTCTCCTTAGTAGTTCAGTATTAATTTTTGAAGAACTTTTTACTTGTAAGAAGGTTAGATTCACCATGATAACAGTTGCACCAGAAACCTGTTGATGCAGTATTTAGAATGTGGTATTGCAAGCTAATTCTGCTCACTACTAGGAGTTTGATCCTCACCAGCTCAAGGTTGACTCAGCCTTCCATCCTTCCAAGGTTGGTAAAATGAGGACTCAGATTGTTGGGGGCCTTATGCCGCTTACAGAAGGCTATAAAGCACTGTGAAGTGATATATAAATAAGTGCTATTGCTATTGCAATAGCACTCAGATTTATATACCACTTCAAGTGCTTTTGCAAGCTGTGTCACAATTATCGGGCCAATTCCTAATCTGTCTTTGGTCTCGAAAGGCTTCTGTCTCTGTCCTGTGTATTTCAAAGTACTCTACTCATTGTGCATGTCTATGGGAGTCTTGTAACTTCCCCTTAATTACTTGTGCGGAGAATTCATTGCAATACTAGTGCTGAGAATTAATTGCTTGGGACAAAACAGCAAGATATTTTAAGTCTTGGTAGCCTAATCCCATGGTTGCAAATTAAAGTGCAGTGACATAGAAAACAAGCCCTTTACAAGTTCTGCTTCTTAGAATTGTCTGAATCTTAAGTATTACTTAGGGAATTTCCAAATACAGAATAACAAATATGGGTTCAGAAAAGTTAAAAAGTATTTTTAACTGAAGTGGAACAGCATAAAAAGCAATCTAAAACCTGACAAGGCAGGAAAAAACAATTTGTTCTAGCCATATAGTGATTTTTGTAGCAGTTAGTTAATTTTTGTGATTAGGTAGAATCAGATCCTGGTGATTATATGAACAAATGTGTCCCATCTCCCTTTTGCATTGGTCCTTGATAATAATCTTGATGATACGGTAATCTAATTCTTCCAAAGATGTTCTGGTGATCTCTTTGATCTAATTCATCCACCTTATTGGTTGCCTTCCACTTTTTCTGCTTCCACTTTTTATTAGCAGGCAAGTTCTTTTCAACCCCATTGTAGTGGAAAAAGTGAGCTATCTTCATTCCATTGTATGTAAATAGGCATTAATCATTAATGAAGTGGAGGCAATTAAAGTAATTTTATACAGTTTCCTAACATAGGTAGTCTCAGTTAACAACAGTAATTGGGATCAGTAGATGGTGTAATTCTCACCTCTTGCTAAGGTAACATAGTCATAAAACAATGTGACATGAAAATGCTGCTTAGCCATGGCAATTCCAGCACTTCCAATTTCTGTCTTTAAGCAAATCTAGAGCCAATCTAGACATTACATAGTTTTCCTCACCCTCCTGCTGGCTTCTCCATTGATTTTGCTTGTCAAAAGCTGGCAGTGGAAGTTATAAATGACAATCACATGACTACAGGACACTGCAATGTTGTAATTGTGAGGCAGTAGCTGGGCACTTGGATCATGATCATGTGACCATGGGAAGGGGAGAAGCTACAACAGCCAGAACTTTGGAGATAAGGGCCATCTGTTCAATAGCATCATAGGTTTGAGTAGTCACTGAACAAGCGGTTATTAATTGAAGACTATCTGTAATAATAAAGGGAACTGATTTATAAGAGTACTCCAACTGATGTGTTATGTGTCATTGGGCAAGCACTTGGAAAATGCCTGAGATGAATGAATAAAGATGTAAAAAATAATTTGTTTCAACAACTGGAGTGGTCCAGCTCTGTAGGTTTTGCACAATACAAGTGTGTTGTGTGCTGCGTACTATTGCTCAGTGATCTTTCTTGCTGGTATTGTCATTTTGATTGATGTTAAAGACTCCTTGGTTCCCAAAAAGTAAAAATAGCCATTTCTATTTTTGTGGAACAGGTTTTTTAAAAAATACTGTTTTAATGATAAATATCTGTTTGTATTGTTCTCCCTAGGAGGATCCAAATAATATCAACATATTAAAAAAGAAAGATCAACATAGCAATGGAGATGAAAAGTCACAAAGCATGGAGACCCTGCCTCCAGGTACTGAAGTAGTGGATTGTTGCATTTAAAATACTATAAAGAATTAAATAGAACTAATCTAACAGAAAAGATAGAAAACGTATTTTGACTGAAGTAGACAATGAAGGGTGAGAAATACACTGAAGTATTCTGTTTTATGTATTCATATATTTGACCTCTAAGGATAAAATGTAAGAACTTTTGAAGGTATAGTTTACCTAATCTTAAAATTGACTGCATTCATTGGGGATTATTTTTGAGTAGACATTATAGGACTGTACTGTTAAAAGGAGAACTATTAACCCGCTGAAAAGATTTGAAAACAATCCATCCTGAATCATCGTGCAACAAGAGTTAGGATTCTGGAAACCCTTACTCACTTCTTATTGAAAACCTCTAATCTTCTTGACTGATTTAAAAAAAAAAAGATCTGAAATGAGAATGTTTCTGAAGAGTCAGAGGTACCAGAACATCAAATGGACTATGCTTCCTTTCATCTTTTAAAGTAAGCAAATCATAACATTGAAAAACTTCACACACCAGCTTACGTGGAGTAGAATTTTAATCACTGTGGGGACCAATCTGTGAAAAATAAAATTTATCACCAGTTTAGTGGCTCTGGGGCAGCTTTGGAATAGTTTTGATAAGCTGTACCAACATAGAGTTTTTATAGTTATTACACACAGGTTGTAAAAATATGCACAATATAAATAATGATAACCACAAGCAGTACGATATTTTAGACTTAGTTTAGGCTCAAAATTTAGGACAGTATGATTCTGCTAGACTTCTGTAAAGCTTGGGTTAGCCAGCCAACTTAGTCACCCAACTAAAGAGTTGAATGTACAAAGAAAAACGTAAAATTAAATTTAAAAGTGTAGGCATTGATTGTTAAGTCATGCAATAAAACAAGAGGATCAAGAATAAAAGAATATCTCAGAAGTTTGGATTGAATATAAAAGTGAATGATCATTTTAAGATCATGCAAATGTGCCCACTGCTAATGCAAATGGAGATGTGGGTTCTTGTGCTTGCCCAGCCTTTCCATGGCCCGGTTCCAAACAGCTCAAGGCCCGGGAGTAGGTCATGGTCCAGGGGTTAGGGGACCCCTGACATACAGGGAATAATATGAATGGAATCACAAAACATATATATATAAAGTCAATGGGACGACAGTTATATTTTAATGTTTCAAAACTGTCTTTTGATGCCAGTTCAATCCACAGCTTTGCTTATTTCCTACTAGCAGTTTTTCCTATGGGAATCTAAACTAACACTCCTTATCCGCAAAGATAGCACAAGTCAACACAAAGTATTTGTTTGGGCTTCTGTATGGGAGACTTGACATTTGTCCAGCCAGCAGAAAGACATGGTTGAATGCAGGCTTGTCACAGCTTTTCTAATAATCTGGGAATCAAATATCCATTTTCTTAAAGAGCTACAGTATCATGAGATTGAGTGGAAAGACATTTGCAGCTATTTGTATGGTTACTCAAGGGTTTTTAGTTGGGATATAAATAGCTTATATAAAACAACATTTAGTGGATGATCCAGTAAGAAAGCATTCTTCAAATACAAGAGCAAAACATGAGTCCTATTGTCTTCAGAAGCTGTTCTTTGAAAACATTTAGGGTTCTTGGTGTTGTGATGCTACCGTGTTTCCCCGAAAATAAGACACTGTCTTATATTAATTTTTGCTCCAAAAGTTGTGCTACGTCTTATTTTTGGGGGGTGCCTTATATTTCTCAAATAAGACAAATTCACAGGCAGAAAAGCTGACAACCCCAAAGACAGTGTACCGTACCTGTCAGTATGGCACCCACACACACAAACGACGGCACTTATATGGTAAAACAGTATACCCCCGCTATTGCAGCTTCCGGCCACCAGAGGAACTACAGTCTACGCACTGTAGTGGAGACTGTAATGGCGGTGAGACAGCAGCAGACTGTGTCTGCTGTACTGGACAGTACAAAGTGATGGAAGGGGCCAGCAGGGGACGCCACTTTATTACGGTACCACTATGAACAGCTTTGAATGGTACCGTATGTTTTTCCACCGTACCGTATGTAAACTTGACTATGCCTTATTTTCTGGGGGTGCCTTATATTAGCAAATTCTGCAAAACCTCTGACATGTCTTACTTTCAGGGTACGTCTTATTTTCGGGGAAACAGGGTAGTATTGAAAGAATTTTAATGTTTCAGACAATGTTGTAGTGCAGGGACCTGTTTGCACTGCTAATAGCTATGTTGAAGATAGATTGATTTACATGTAGCTGCTAAAACATTTCCTACCTCAGCAAAAGTAGATAAAATGGAGTTATAGTAATGCATTGGATGAAGGGTGCAGCTATGACCCTGTTCACTTTTCACATGCAGAGGTACCAAAAGACAGAACCATACATGTTCAGTTTCTGCTTTCTTTCAAAGCAAATAGCAGACCAGAGCAGAGACACCAACCAAAAAGTGACAGTGATGTTAGAAGTGTAGGAGGTAAAGTAATGTTTGAGTAGGCTTGGAAAAGAGATGTCATCTTCTGCTAGTCCTTGAGAACTTGGCTATATTTGTCTATACACTGAAAAGTGTTTTTACACTTTTACCACCAGACTTTATCTTGGGTCTTCTGTTAATATCAGTTTTTCTTCCTCTTAGGAAAAGTTAGGTGGCAAGACTTTGACCAGGATGCTTATGTTGGAGTCACTATGGTCAAAGCCGGTCAAGACCCATACGCCCGCAATAAGTTTAATCAAGTGGAGAGTGATAAGCTACGAATGGACAGAAATGTTCAGGATACGAGGCATGATCAGTAAGTACCACGTATCTATAGAAATAGGTTTCTTGTAACAAATGGTGCCTAAGTTGAAAAGTACCCGGACTAGAAAATGAATATTGAGCAAAACTGGTGCAGCTCTGAAAGGTTCAGTGGTGGTTAACTCAGATTGTTTGATCCTATTTATATTTCTGTCATAACATTCTCGGCTGAGTTGCTGTAATTCAGAGCACCGAATTGACAATTCGAAAAGAATACATAGCTTCAAGAATAAATTATACAGTCTGTACAAAACCTACTTCAGTTGGAATATGCTAGAAAAGCAACGTCCTTGGTACTATGTTGGCATTAGCGCCTGAATTATTTCTCTGCTTGGCATTATTATGGTTTCTAAATTTTGCCTAATTGAGATGCTGCTGTGTGCACAACTGAAGATTTAATTCTACCCTTACTGATTTTAATATCAGTGTTAATCTGCTTTCAATCTCTTTGGATGTTTTGTTTTACTTGTTATAAACATCTATTAGAAACCAACTTGGCTTATTAATATTTATTCAAATAAAATACTGTTTCCCCCCTTTTTTAAAATAAAACTTTATTAATTTTTCATAAAAAAACAAACACAAACGTACAAACATTTAAACACATAGTAGGGGTTCCAGTTGCCCCTCTCTTCTTAGAAGTTAATTTTTAATACAGAAAAAGAACATATTCTTAATTCATTAAGTCAACATATTAATCTAGATGAAAAGAAAAATTTTGTTTAAACATTCTAGTAACATATAATTAAATTAATAAAAAAGGAAAATTATAAAGTCATTTTAATATATTCATACGTTTCTCATAACATTTTATTTTTATTTTTATCTATCCACTTATAAATGTTATTCCAAATAGTATAAAATTCAGATTCTTCTTGGTCATTCAGCCTTACTGATTTTAATGTCAGTGTTAATCTGCTTTCAATCTCTTTGGATGTTTTGTTTTACTTGTTATAAACATCTATTAGAAACCAACTTGGCTTATTAATATTTATTCAAATAAACATGCAGGATGACTGCCTCACACATAAGGCAAAACCAAGATGCGTATTCTTTATTTCTTAGCTTCTTTTTACCTCTCACTATCTGTAATTCTGGAAAGCCCTCCAAACACGTCGTATTTTTTCACAGGCCTGGAGATCCCCTGGCAACAGGGAGCCTGCACATTAGTCTCACCACATGGAGTATTCTGATGCATTCCCCTCTTGTGATCTTGTTTTATTTTAATTTATGTTTAACTGTTTTGATGTGATAAGGAAATAACCATCTTGCTGAGATTTACAAAATACCGGGAAGGGGGTGGGGGGAGGTAGCATCCTTCACTTCTAAATTTGGTCTTCAATTTTTTAGAATTAGAATTAGAAATCATCCAATGCAAACATTGATGCAAAATTACAAGCTTGGTATGCAGTTATGTATGGGGTGCTCAGGAAGAGGTAGCGCCTCTGGTGAAGGAGCATGTAATGTCCTTTTATAGCAGCTCATTTAGGGCAGCTTTTGCGGCAGCTCGTTCACCTTTGGTCCACACTTCTCACTCAGCTCTCACCTGTGGCTCCAAGTAGCTGTAGCATGTGCAGCGGCCACAAACTGGGCAACAATTTTGACAGCTGCTGGCCAAACCAAGCTGAGAGTAGCCAATGGGTCATTGACCTTTGACAAGATAGGGACTTGTCTATCCCGAGCATGTGAAGACAGATTCCGGTGGACTGAGCGGATGAAAGCTACTAGAATAGGTCAACAGTCATGAAGGCCATCTCTGCAAGCGATATGGTACTCTAAGAGCACAGCAAGACATGAAAGACGCCCTGGTCAACCCTTAGGACAGGGGTGGGCAATTAATTTTGTCATAGGGCCGCATGAAAAATTGGGGTGGTTTTAGAGGGTCAGACTAATATAATTAACTCAGTTCTACCCAATACTGTATATTATTGGGTAGAACTGAGTTAATTATATTATAATTATATATTATATATTATATATATAATTATATATTATATCTTGAACACCTGGTTTTTATCTAGAAAAGTTATATATTATATTATATATTATAATTATAAATTGATTGCCCACCCCTGGTATATAGTATACGTATGCTGGTAACAGACTAGCAAGGGTGTGATTTTGCATGTTGCCTGAATCCCATGGATGAGACCTTGCATATTTGTGTGGCCTGGTGATCCCACATGGCTGGGTTGTACTTAGCCCCTTTGAAGACATTGTCTTCATCAGGGACTTTGCAGTATCCACACCTTGGTTTAGATCAGTAATGGGAAACCTTTTTTTCCTTCGGTGCTGAAGGTGTGCTCGCATGCGCTATTGTGCACAAGTGTCTATAATTTGTGCACAAGTGCCCATCTATAATTCAATGCTTTTGCATGCACGCCCCCCCCCGGTGCTACCCCGCCACGTGCATGTGTGTACAACCCCTCCCGCTCCCCTGCTCCCCTGCTTCCTGACTTCCGGTGGGCCTGGTAGGCCTGCTTTTTGCCTTCTCCAGGCTCCAGAGACTTTTTTGGGAGCCTGGGGAGTGCAAAAACACCATCCCCCATTCCACAGAAGATCCTCCGGAGGCCAAAAGTGCCCTTCCAGAGCTTCTGCCTGAGCCAAAAATCAGCTGCCTGGCACACATATGCATTCTGTAGCTCAGCTAGGACAACAGTTCTTTTGTGTGCATACGTGCCGGCCCGTTGTTCTTTTCTGGGTTTTGGCATGTATGTGCCCAGGAGAACATAAGAAGAGCCATGCTGAATCAGGCCAAAGCCCATCGCGTCCAGCATTCTGTGTCACACAATGGCCCACCAATTGTCCATGGGGATCTTGAGCAGAAAGAGAAGGCAAGACCCTCCCTTTCCCCTGACCCCCAACAAATGGTACTCAAGGGAATCCTGCCAGCCTCAACCAACATAGACTTGGACATCCGTTTCAATAACCACCGATACACTTGGCATCCATGAATCTGTCTAATCCTGCCTTGAAGCTATCAAGGCTGACAGCTGTCACAACCTCTTCTGGAAGTGGATTCCATAAACCAATGACCCTCTGGAAGGGGGCAGATGTGCATGCTCATCGGACCAGCTGGCTGACATGTATGTGAGTGACAGAACCCGGAAGAATAGCTAGCGATAGCGAGCATTTCCACGGAGAGGGATCGGCATGCCACCTCTAATACGCGTGCCATAGGTTCGCCATCATGGGCCTAGAGCAGAGGTCTTCAAACTTAGCAAATTTAAGACTTGTGGACTTCAACTCTCAGAGTTCTCCAGCCAGCATAGCTGGCTGGAGAACTCTGGGAGTTGAAGTCCACAAGTCTTAAACTTGCCAAGTTTGAAGACCTCTGGCCTAGAGAATGGCAATTGTTCTTCCTTTCAATCTTTCCGCTCTTGCTCCTTCCCTGGAAGATCTAATGCAGATATCTGAGATCAGCTTTTAATGAGAATCTCCATGTCGGGGGCACTAACATTTGAAACCTTTTTGTCCTTCCTCCTAAGGTGTCAACGAAAACAATGGCGGGTAGACTTACCAGCTACTAGTGTAATCATCACTTTTCACAACGAGGCCCGGTCAGCTCTCCTTCGAACTGTTGCCAGGTATTTCTGCAATGCTTTCTTGAACCGCAGAGGGCTAAAACAAAGAGATAATCCATTGTTTTTCTCAGCGCATTGAGCTTGGTGATTATTCTCATCCCATTTCTTTTCTTTTTAGTGTTCTCAAAAAAAGCCCATCACATCTTATTAAGGAAATTATATTAGTAGACGACTACAGCAACGATTGTAAGTACTTTCACAAGGCTGTTATTTAGTGCAATTCATGAGATGTTATGTGGTTCTGACAAAGGACTATGGGACTTGTAATCCACAGTGTTGGAGATCTCTGAGTTAATGGGGCATATATTAATTTATGTATACAGTGGTACCTCTACCTAAGAATGCCTCTACTTAAGAACCTTTCTAGATAAGAACCGGGTGTTCAAGATTGTTTTGCCTCTTCTTAAGAACCATTTTCTACTTAAGAACCCGAGCCCGGAAAAATTTCCCAGGAAATTTGAGAGCAGCACGAAGGCCCGGCCAGTTTCCTGCCATTCCCCCTGGGTTTCTCTCTGGCGCAGTGTATGGGAGGCAGCCTAGTGCCGGGTGTATGGGAGGCGCGTGCTCCTCCTCGCTGCTTCAGAGTCCTTTTTTTTTTTTTAAGCCTTAAAGTTTTGGATTTTTTTTATTCCCCTCACCTCACCTTCTTCCTCCGGCAGCAACTGTCTTCCTCCTCTTCCTCCTCCTCCTCCTCCCACCCAAATTCCGAGCTTTTATTTCTTTCCTAATGGGTTTGAACACATTGTTTGCTTTTACATTGATTCCTATGGGAAAAAGTGCTTCTTCTTAAGAACTTTTCTACTTAAGAACCTGGTCATGGAACAAATTAAGTTCTTAAATAGTGGTCCCACTGTATTCATATATTCATCTGTGTGGCATATATTTATCTGGGTATCTAAGATGAAACTCAAATACTTTGGCCATCGAATGAGAAGGAAGGACTCACTGGAGAAGAGCCTAATGCTGGGAACTATTGAGGGCCAAAGAAGAATGGGACGGCAGAGAATGAGGTGCCTAGATAGAGTCACTGGAGCAGTCAGCATGAGCTTAAATGGACTCCAGAGGATGGTTAGAGAACAGGGAGGCCTAGAGGAATTGTCCATGGGGTATGGATGGGTCGGACACAGCTTTGCAACTAACCGCGGCAATAAAAACATATTCATCTAGGGTCCTAGGTTGATTTTAGTTTCCAAAGCATTTACTATCTTTAATGCCATAATCTGCTTAAAGTAGCTGCCTGTTCTATCTTTTCAAGATGAAATTATCATCATTCACATTAGCAAAATAGGCTTATAGTGGAAAACTGTAGGAAATCAGATCAGCTTTAGTTCTGAAACGTGGGAATTTTCCAAGGAAGGGAGAGTCTTTGTTACAATTTCTTGATTCAAGTTAAAGAATTAACTGTGTTTTTCCCCCTCCTTTTTCTAGCTGAGGATGGTGCTTTATTAGGTAAAATTGAGAAAGTGAAGATACTTCGAAATGACCGCCGGGAAGGTGAGCATCCTGTTAATACTGGAAAAAATATGAAGATTAAAACTTTGGTTAAAAGAGCAGTTTTCTCTTTCTGAATATACTGAATGTAGAAAAAAATAGATTGCACAATGGAAGCAAGGCATTTCATCTGATAGCTATTTTAAATTATGTTTTCCAGCTCACTTTTTTTCCTTAACCAACATCTTCCTGGAAGCCTTTCTTAAATCAACAGTTCCGAAGTGGAGATCTGATTTTTCTAATGACTTTCTTGTACTGCTCTAAGTTAAAGTGCCTGAAGATTGTTTCTGTTGAAGTCTTCCTAGGTACTTTATATGGGAAAACTTCTCGTTGGTTTACCTGTCTTTCTATCCGATTGTTAGGTAGATTAATATGAGAGGGGGAAACAATACAGTAGCAGTACAATAAAAATTCAATTGATTTGCAAAACGCCAAGTATGTGTCCTTCATTTTTCAGGTTTGATGCGTTCTCGTGTTCGAGGAGCAGATGCAGCACAAGCAAAAGTACTTACATTCTTGGATAGTCACTGTGAATGCAACGAGCACTGGTTGGAGCCTCTCCTGGAGAGAATAGCGGAGGTGGGTTGCGAGAAACAATCTTAAAGGCCTCTTGCTTCAGGATTCTCTTTTGCATTGAAAATACATATTCCTTATATTCTGCCCCAGCTATGGACCAGAGAAAATGTAGCACACATGCAGATTGTTCAAAACTGTATTTAACTGATTAACCACTACTAATAAACTGGCTTAGTAGTGTTCACAAATATATCTTAAATCAGACTTTTCTTGGAAAAAAACCCCAGCTGTTAATTATACGGCATTAATAGCTGGCATGTCCATAAAGTCATAAAGCAAAGGTAAGTATTTAGTCCTGGATATTGCAGGAAGCTTACGGAAGTTGGCAAGATGCCTGGAATCAGTCCACAAAACAGATAAGCCGAGCAGAGGTTTTCTGGAGAAGAGATACATGAACAAACAAACAAACAAACTATCAAACAAGTTGTTTCCTGCAAAGTTTTTCCATCTCCCTCATTCCTTAAGTAGGCTTGGGAAGTGGCCAATTAGCCCAAAGCCTACTCCCGAGTAGACCTCGTCCTGAGTAGCCATTCCTGCCTTTTGGCAGCTCTACATGCTCATGCATTAAGAAGACGTTCCCCCTCTTCTTCCTCATCACTGCTGTGAGGTGCTGGAGGTTCCGAAGGCCCTGTCTGAACCTCTGCCTCTGGCACCGTGTCCTTGCCAGTAGTGTTGGGTGAACCAAACCTGCACAATTCAGGTCCGTACCGAATTTTATGGTGTTCAGCATACTGGACCCGAACCTGAATTTTTTAAAAAATTCGTGCTTCGGTTCGGCGTTCGTGCCAAGCACTGCGAAGTGCCACTGCCTCCTCTTCATCTGCTTTGAAGAGGAGGAGGAGCCGTCGACAGTGGCGACAGAGGAAGGCGAACACCAGGGAGCTGTCGGCCAGTTAGGAGGCTGAGAAGGAGGCACAAAAGGAGCTGGGGAATCCCACGAAGAGATTCCGGGGGTGGAGCTTTGACATCACGTATACCGGCAGGTTGCTAAGGATGCCAAGGTGATCACTTCCTGGATTCCATCTTCCCTCGATTATTCTAGTGCCGCCCCTGGAATCCAGGAAGTGATCACCTTGACATCGTTAGCAACCTGCCAGTATACATGATGTCAAAGCTCCGCCCCTGGAATCTCTTCGTGGGATTGCCCAGCTCCTTTTGCTTGCGGCGCCGCAAGCAAGGGAGGTCTTTTCATGTAAAAAAATTTTTTTTTATTTTTACGTGAAGGGACGCCGCAGCGGCGCCGCAAACAAAGGGAGGTCCTTTCACATACAAATAAAAATTGTTATTTTTACATGAAAAGACCTCCCTTTGCTTGTGGCGCCACTGCGGTGTCCTTTTTCGTAAAAATAAAAATAAATAAAAATAAAAAATCCGTAAAAATAAAAAACGATGGGATTCCGGGGGTGGAGTTTGGACGCCACGGACCGTTCAGGTTCGGGTTCGGCCGAACTTTGCGTCAAGTTCGTCCGAACTCGCCAAACCTGAACACCATTGGGTTCGCCCATCACTACTTGCCAGCCTTCTCACTGTCCGACTTGACTGCCATCATTTCATCAGCCTCATCTTGAACGGGATCTACTACCAACTGCAAGGGTCACAGCAACTTACAACCATTAATTTAGTGACCATTCGAGGTTACAACAGCAATTAAAAAAGCAACATATGACTGTTTTTCACATTAACAACCATTGCAGCATCTCCATGATCAAATTTCACATTCTTGGCAACTGACTCATATTTGTGATGGTTGCAGAGTGCTGGGATCACGTGATCACCTTTTGTAACCACCTGACGAGCAAAGTCAATGGAGGAAGATAGATTCACTTAAAAACCGTGCTACTAATTTAACAACTTCAGTAATTCACTTAGCAAAGTGTAGTGAGAAAGGTTGTAAACTAGGGCAGAACATATTTAACAACTGTCTTGCTCAGACCTTTAAGTCTTGCTTAGCAGCAGAAATTTAGGGCTCAATTCTGCTTATAAGTTGAGGACTTCCTGAAATAGGCATCATTTAATTTTAAACATTGCTTTCAGGGTGTTTTGTTTTTAAAAAAAATCAGTTTATTGATTGAATTCCAAATTGAAGAAGCGGTACTGAAACATAGTAATAATAATTAATAAAGACCTGGCAATGGCTAAGAGTAAGGAAGTTGAAGAAAAAGACAGAAGGACAAATTCTGGCCACACAAGACCAAGCCTTAAGAACAAATGCATGCAGAGTAAATTGACTGTATTAATTTCGTAAATTTGGCGCCAAATTTCATCATCTCTAATTGGTGAATAATACATTTCCAATTCACCAATTAGAAATGATGAAACTTGGCAGCAAATTTATGGAAATACAGTGGTCCCTCGAGTTTCGCGATCTCGATCTTCGCGAAACGCTATATCGCGATTTTTCAGCAATTGTGACCATCTCGATCTTCGCGAACGCTATATCGCGATTTTTCCCACCCGATGAGGTCACTCTCTTCCTTCCTTTCTCATCTTTCTTTCTCTCTCTCTTTCTCTATGTTGCTTCTTCCTCTCTCACACTCTCTTCCTCCCTCTCTCATCTCTCTTTCCTTCTCTCTCTTTCTCTCCCCTCTTGCTCTCGAGTGGCCGCCTAGCAGCTGATCTGCTCGGCAGCGCAGCAGCAGCGAGGAGCCGAAGATCTTCGGCTCCTTGCTGGTGCTGCGCTGCCGAGCAGATCAGCTGCTAGGCGGCTGAAGGAACCTTCCCTGGGTCTTCCCCGCCGCCTCGGATCCCGCTGATGCCCGCCCGCCGTTTGCCGCTTGCCCCGTTCGCCCGCCGCTCGCCTCGTTCGCCCGACGCTCCCCTTGTTCGCCCGCCGCTCGCCTCGTACGCCCGCCGCTCGCCTCGTTCGCCCGACGCTCCCCTCGTTCGCCCGCCGCTCCCCTCGTTCCCCTGCATCGTTCGCTCGCCTCGTTCACCCGCCTCGTTCGCCCGCCCCGTTCACCCGCCTCGTTCGCCGGCCTCGTTCCCCCGCCTCATTCGCTCGCATCGTTCACCCGCCTCGTTCGCTCGCCCCGTTTGCTCGCCCCGTTCCCCCGCCTCGTTCACTCGCCCCGTTCCCCCGCCTCGTTCACTCGCCCCGTTCACCCGCCTCGTTTCCCCGCCTCGTTCGCTCGCCTCATTCCCCCGCCTCGTTCCCCCGCCTCGTTCGCCCGCTTCGTTCCCCCGCCTCGTTCCCCCGCCTCGTTCGCTCGCCTGGTTCGCTCGCCCCGTTCCCCCGCCTCATTTCCCCGCCTCGTTCACCCGCCTCGTTTCCCCGCCTCGTTCGCTCGCCCCGTTCACCCGCCGCTGTCGGGACACCCCCCACCGCAGCACTTTGAATCCCGCCGCTTCTGCTGGATACGTGCGATGGGGGGGCGAGCTGCCACAGCCCTGGCTTCCGCGCCGCTGGTCCCACCCACCGCCCGCCAAAGACGCCCAGCGAGAAAGAGGCCTCCGAGCCGGACTTGTTGCTTCTGCCTGCCAAGAGAGCCGGGCGTAGGCAGCAGCCGAGAAAAGTCGGCGCGGAGGTCTCTTTCTCGCTGGGCGTCTTTGGCTGAGGCTGCTTTCTTTTTTCCGGGGGGGGAGGGAGAGAGAGCTTCTCCCCGCCACCTCTCCTCCGCCGGAGCTCTGCCGCGTGCGCCCCTTCGCAGCCCCCTCGCTCCTTGTTCTGACAGCCCCCCCCCCACCGCAGCACTTTGAATCCCGCCGCTTCTGCTGGATACGGGCGTTTCACTTTCCCTCCCAGGCAAAAAGGTGCCGGCATTCTGGGATGATGGGGCCGGACTTCCCAGGCGGAAGGCGTGCCCCTCTCCCCGGCATCTTTTTGCCTGAGAGGGAAGGTGAAATGCCCCGCGTAGCAGCTGCTACGAGCGGCGTTTCACTTTCCCTCCCAGGCAAAAAGATCCGGCCCCATCATCCCAGAATGCCGGCATCATTTTGCCTGGGAGGGAAGGTGAAATGCCACTCGTAGCAGCTGCTACGAGCGGCGTTTCACTTTCCCTCCCAGGCAAAAAGGTGCCGGCATTCTGGGATGATGGGGCCGGACTTCCCAGGCGGAAGGCGTGCCCCTCTCCCCGGCATCTTTTTGCCTGGGAGGGAAGGTGAAATGCCCCGCGTAGCAGCTGCTATGAGCGGCGTTTCACTTTCCCTCCCAGGCAAAAAGATCCGGCCCCATCATCCCAGAATGCCGGCATCTTTTTGCCTAGGAGGGAAGGTGAAATGCCCCTCGTAGCAGCTGCTACGAGCGGCGTTTCACTTTCCCTCCCAGGCAAAAAGATCCGGCCCCATCATCCCAGAATGCCGGCATCTTTTTGCCTGGGAGGGAAGGTGAAATGCCACTCGTAGCAGCTGCTACGAGCGGCGTTTCACTTTCCCTCCCAGGCAAAAAGATACCGGCATTCTGGGATGATGGGGCCGGACTTCCCAGGCGGAAGGCGTGCCCCTCTCCCCGGCATCTTTTTGCCTGGGAGGGAAGGTGAAATGCCCCGCGTAGCAGCTGCTATGAGCGGCGTTTCACTTTCCCTCCCAGACAAAAAGATTCCAGCATTCTGGGAAGATGGGGCCGGACTTCCCAGGCGGAAGGCGTGCCCCTCTCCCCGGCATCTTTTTGCCTGGGAGGGAAGGTGAAATGCCCCGCGTAGCAGCTGCTACGAGCGGTGTTTCACTTTCCCTCCCAGGCAAAAAGATCCGGCCCCATCATCCCAGAATGCCGGCATCTTTTTGCCTGGGAGGGAAGGTGAAATGCCCCTCGTAGCAGCTGCTCCGCTTCTCAGCTGGGAAGCGGAGCTGGCAATGGCGGACGGCGCGCGCGAGCGCGGGGATACCCCAGCTCTGCTTCCCAGCTGAGAAGCGGAGCTAGGGTGTCCGCAAGCGCGCGCGCGCTTTCGGGACACCCCCATCTCTGCTTCTCAGCTGGGAAGCGGAGCTGGCAATGGCAGACGGCGCGCGCGAGCACGGGGATACCCCAGCTCTGCTTCCCAGCTGAGAAGCGGAGCTAGGGTGTCCGCAAGCGTGCGCGCGCTTCGGGACACCCCCCCGCTCCGCTTCTCAGCTGGGAAGCGGAGCTGGCAATGGCGGGCGAAGGGCGGGTGGCGGTGGAAGTAAAAACACCATCTGCGCATGCGCAGATGGTGTTTTTACTTCCGCACCGCTACTTCGCGAAAAATCGATCATCGCGAGGGGTCCTGGAACGGAACCCTCGCGATGATCGAGGGATCACTGTAATACAGTCTGAAAAGAACCAATGCCTACAAAGCCAAACTCGAGAAGGCAGCAATAGACAGCAAATGCTGCCTCTTCAAAGAAGCTCAAGAAACCAGATCAAACCAGTCAGGCAGATACTGTGGGTTTATTTGCCTCACTATGGGAGTGAGGAAAATAACCAGGCATTATACTACGCAAGGCCTTTTCAAACTTCTCCCTGTATGATTTAGAATGTTTAATTTCCTTGAGAATTGAATTGAGTTAGCAAAATAAGCCTACTGTATTTAATTGCCAGCAAAAATCAGGTTCTTAAAGCAGGAGGATGGATTTCTTTTTCTTGGATAGGTGTGGGTGGGTTCAATGCTAGCCACTGTATATATGGATAACGTTGGGTTTTAAAGCTAGCCTTCAAAAGAAGATCATGTTTTTGCATGTTTTTTGTAACATTCAAAACAACACAAGAGCCTATTTATTGTTCATTAACCTTTGCTTTGAAATGTATTTCAGGACAAGACCCGAGTTGTATCTCCTATAATTGATGTCATTAACATGGACAATTTCCAGTACGTGGGGGCCTCAGCTGATTTAAAAGGCGGTAAGTATTAATATGAAGTCTTTCCGGGATCTCCAGGTTTGTCACAATAATCCAGATACTAGCCTGAGAAATGTTTACCTCCGGAACCGCCTGCTACCACACGAATCCCAGCGACCGACAAGGTCCCACAGAGTTGGCCTTCTCCGGGTCCCATCGACTATTGGCGGGCCCCAGGGGAAGAGCCTTCTCTGTGGCGGCCCCGGCCCTCTGGAACCAACTCCCCCCGGAGGTTAGAACTGCCCCCACCCTCCCTGTCTTTCGTAAACTACTCAAGACTACCCAGGCATGGGGGGGGGGGGGTTGAGATATTCCTTCCCCCCAGGCCATTACAAGTTATGCATGTTTGGTTTTATAATAAGGGTTTTTAGTTGTTTTTATTATTGGATTGTTACATGCTGTTTTTATCATTGTTGTTAGCCGCCCCGAGTCTACGGAGAGGGGTGGCATACAAATCCAATAAATAATAATAATAATAATAATAATAATAATAATAATAATAATAATAATAATTATTATTATTATTATTATTATTATTATTATTATTATTATTATTATTATTATTACCTTTTTAACTTTGTGTAAATAAATGGAGTAAAATGCTTCCAGTCTTTAGAACAATGTTCATGGTTTTTGTCAACGTCCAACAGAAATCCATACAGGAGAGCAAAGCTTTTCCTGCTAAAAGGCCTAGATCTAAGAGACGGAAAACATTTCTGCCTAAAATCTTGAAGAGATGCTGCAGAAAATACATGCAAATATCCTGCAGAACAGAACAGCGTTCTGTGTTTTTATAGTTCCATGGGCTCAGAGGTGGCAACTGTCAGTTTTGAACCTCTGAGGTTTGTGTCTCAGCTTTGTCAAGGAGACTTGGGAAATTGAAATAAAAGACATGTTTTCCTTTTCCTGCTTTCTAAAACATTTCTATATATTCTAGGAAAATGATAATAAAATGTTACGGTAATGATTTAATAGCTGAACAGCTGCTGTAAGACATGTAATAATAAAATGAGGATGAAATGGGTCAGTAAGGTTTTTTAACTTATCACTTTAAGAGGTTGCATGTATGAGACCCTGTCAGCGTGTTCTCTCTTTCCATGTGTGCTTCAGTGCTATAGTTGATGATTGATTGCTTGACTTTGCCTAGTACATGTATGTATATATTCCTTGTAGATAAACCACTATTTGAAAAACAGACCTCTGCTTACTGTATTTTGCTCCTGGGTTGTCTCAAAATATTCACACTGTGTGCGCTCTGATTTAAAAAAAAAATCTCCTAAGTGATGTATTTATTCAATACAGTAGAACCTCTGGTCATGAATGACCAAATTGGGTTCCGACCAAAAAATTCACAAATTTTTTGAATCTGGTAATGAACATATACTGACAGGTGGCAATCAAACATGGCTGCGGCCAATTTCTCCTTCTGTGCCCCTTTTTGTTGCAAGCGCCAAACAATAGCGACCTCGTGTGGTCACTGTTAAAAAAACCCATTAATTTTGGTTAGGTTTGAGTCACGATCAAGTTGGGTTGCGACCAAAATTATGGAACGAAGTATGGTCGCCACCAGAGGTTTCTACTGTAAATGAATTTATATTCAAGACTTGCAAATCTATCCATAAAGGAGAAATACAACTACAGTGATCCCTCGATTTTCGCGGGTTCAAACTTCGCGAAACGGCTATACCACGGTTTTTCAAAAAATATTAATTAAAAAAATACTCCACAGGTTTTTTTTCTATACCACGGTTTTTCCCACTCGATGACGTCATACGTCATCACCAAGAGTCACTTCTCTCTCTCTTTCTCTTTCTTTCCTGTCATTCTCTGCTTCAATCATTTTCTCATTTCTCTTTTTTTCTCCCTTTTTCTATCATTTTTTCTCTCTCTCTACTTTCCACTCTCCCCCCTTGCTCTCTCTCTCTTTCTCCCTCTCTCTCTCCCTCTCTGTGAGGACGCCTGCCCCACCTCTCCTGCAGCCCCCTCGCTGATAGCTGGGACGAAAGCGCTCTCAGCTAAGGGACTGTGAGAGGGGCGAGGTAGGCATTCTCAAAGCGCTCAGAGCAGCTACCGGCCGAATGAGGAGGATGAGAAGCCGTAGCCGCCAGCGCTGCTGCAGGAGGACCCGTGTCCCAAGAAAGCTGGTGAGAGGGGTGGATCGGGCAGGCGGGCGGTAGCGGCGAGGGGGCCGGAGGCGCTGGGGGGGCGGGGGCAGCCGACATTCAAAACAATCTTTGCCAGCCTCCGCGTTTTCGTCGCTCCCCACACCCAACTACAAGCCCGGCTCCTTGCGCTGCCTTGAAAAAGGGTGCGTGGGGGTAGTTTTTGGCTGTCCATAGCCAAAAATGGTGTTTTTACTTCCGCACCGCTATTTTGCGGAAATTCGACTTTCGCGGGCGGTCTTGGAACGCAACCCCCGCGAAAATCGAGGGAACACTGTATATCCAGATTGGAATGAAATTCAATTTGAATCAGCTCAGCAAATGATTGAGTTATTTATTCTCGGGTTAGAATCCATTCACTTTGGGTAGCGCACTAAGCTGACCTCAAGAAAACTAATCAGGATCAGATCTGATTAACATTTGGAATGGGGAAAACTACCAGGACTGTTTTAGAGCTATCGGCTTAAACCAGTGACTCTCAACTTTAAATATTTGAAGATGTGTGATCTTCAACTCCCAGAATTCCCCAACCTGGATGGGTGGCTGGAGGATTCTGGGAATTGAAGTGCAAATAACTTCAAGCAGTCAAATGTTGAGAAACCCTGGGCTAAACTGAGAAGTTCAGAGAACATCAGAGAAGATAGTTAATATCAAATCACGTCCGCCTCTGCTGAGAAAGGTACGTCATTGTGTCTTTGAAGTCACCAAAAGTCAAGCTTATCTTGCAGAATGTTAATTGCTTCGTTTAAGTAGATGAAAAGGAGAAAATAGTTTGGGAATTCCAGCACATTGTTTATTAATTTCAAGTCTCTTGATCATGGGTACTCAAAATATATTGAGCTTGAACATTTTGGAATAGTTGCTTTAAAACCAAAGTGGGTTGCTTGGGCGTTTTTTGATCTTTAAATATCCCTGTTTGAACTCTGAGGTGGCTGTTTTGAATTTGATTCAGAGCCATTCTGAATTCAAATCACTCCTGGCATTGTTGGAATATCCTGTTTTGAAATCAAAACCACTGTTTCAAATTCAGAATATTTTGTACCTTCCCATCTCCCTGACACTTTCATCAACTGCTGCAGGATAATATAATCAGAGGCATCTACAGAAAGCCAAGTTTGCATCACGATGATATATGTCATGATGCAAATTCCAATGTATCTCAACGTTTGATGCAAGTACAGAAATTGGATTTTTATGTATATATATTTTGATGGATTCTTTGCCATTTATCTCTCTGTTCTATTGACATCTGTACTGGTGCAAAGTAGATATATAGCCAATTCCCTGACAATTTAAATAAGTCCACAATTCTGCATCCCGTCTAATGTGAGAAAACAACTGTGTTTATGACTCCATGTAATCTATCTTTATAAACATGTTTTGCTAAAATCTAGCATAATGTGCAGGGCTAAATAAATATACTTTATCTTCAACTCCTTGCAGGGAATCAATTGCAATATAATATATTTAGCAATGGTGAAATAGTCAATGTTATAGTATTGAGCATCTAAAAAAAACGATATAAGAAAGAGCACTCAGCATTGATTCTTGATTTCAGGTTTTCATTTTTGTCCTTTGTGTGAAGGATTTGTCCTTCATTTCTTTTGTAAAATGAATTAGGAAAGCCTAGACGTGAATTTTGTTGAATTCAAAGTGAAAAGCAAAGAGAGAAAATCTGGAGCCCTAATAATAGTGAAAGGCATTTCTGTTGTAGCTAAGATTAAGAACACATTTGTATTCTTGACATCATCAATCACCTCCTGGGTACTGTGTTTCATGTTGAAATACTGTATGGCGTCTGTTGCTCTGAATAAGCAGGAAGAGGGAGAATGTGATCCCGCTATATAGAGCGCTGGTGAGACCACATTTGGAATACTGTGTTCAGTTCTGGAGACCTCACCTACAAAAAGATATTGACAAAATTGAATGGGTCCAAAGACGGGCTACAAGAATGGTGGAAGGTCTTAAGCATAAAACATATCAGGAAAGACTTAATGAACTCAATCTGCATAATCTGGAGGACAGAAGGAAAACGGGGGACATGATCGAAACATTTAAATATATTACAGGGTTAAATAAAGTTCAGGATGAAAGTGTTTTTAATAGGAAAGTAAACACAAGAACAAGGGGGCATAATCTGAAGTTAGCTGGGGGAAAGATCAGAAGTAACATGAGAAAATATTATTTTACTGAAAGAGTAGTAGATCCTTGGAACAAACTTCCAGCAGACGTGGTTGGTAAATCCACAGTACCTGAATTTAAACATGTCTGGGATAAACATATATCCATCCTAAGATAAAATACAGGAAATAGTATAAGGGCAGACTAGATGGACCATGAGGTCTTTTTCTGCCGTCAGTCTTCTATGTTTCTAATATTTGATGATCATGGCACTCTACTTTGACATGCTATAGCAGATAGAATTCCTTGAGTGTAAAAGTTCTGCTCGCATATTGCCATTCTCAGCATAATTACACACTGTAAGTGATTATGCAATTTGGGATCCCTTGTATGTTCGCAGCGCATCGGAAGTGTGTGTTTTGCATGTGCGCCCCATCACATCGACCCTCTGTGCATGTGCAGGAACCTCTGCACATGCGCAGTGGGTTCTTTGCCAGCCGTGGCAACCAGAAAACCGGTTCAGGGGTGTGGACAGCCAACCATTGCTACTGGTTCGATGAGTGGGTGGAAATTTCCGCTACCAGTACGGGAGAACCGGTCTGAACTGACAGCAGTTCACCACTGAGTACAGATGGCAGTGATGTGATTTCAGTATGAAAAAAATAAAGTGACATCTGTAACCATGCAGGTTGTCTCAGTGCCCTGTCTGCTATGATCGTCTGACCAAACCGAGCTGATATGTTCATGTTATGTACTAGTTTCAGTAGTATCACAGATATTACAGGTTTTCCTGTGTTCTATTATTGATTCATGTTCCAAAAGAGCCCCCTAATGTTTACTGCAGTGTATATACATGTTGAGGTTTTAACTTTATTTTTATATTAACAGCACGAATCCCAGCGACCGATTAGGTCCAACAGAGTGGGCCTTCTCCGGGTCCCGTCAACTAAACAATGTCGGTTGGCGGGCCCCAGGGGAAGAGCCTTCTCTGTGGCGGCCCCGACTCTCTGGAACCAACTCCCCCCGGAGATTAGAACTGCCCCTACTCTCCCTGCCTTCCGTAAAGTTCTTAAAACCCACCTTTGTCGTCAGGCATGGGGGAACTGAAACATCTCCCCCGGGCACGTACAATTTATGTATGGTATGTTTGTGTGTGTGCTTGTTAGTATATCGGGGTTCTTTTTAAAACTTTTTTAAATATTTAAATTTATTTGAATCTATTTGGATTTGTACGATTTGTTTATGCCTGTTGTGAGCCGCCCCGAGTTCACGGAGAGGGGCGGCATACAAATCTAAATAATAAATAAATAAATAAAATAAATTTTAATTGCTTATTTGACCCCTGTGACAATCATTAAATGTTGTACCTCATGATTCTTGACAAATCTATATTTTCTTTTACGTACACTGAGAGCATATGCACCAAGACAAATTCCTTGTGTGTCCAATCATACTTGGCCAATAAAATAATTCTATTCTATTCTGTTTCATATAGTGGAATGTAATATTTCTGTTGTAAATGAAAACTTGGAAAGCTCAGCATGTTGCTCTCCTGCCCACCACAGTGTAATATAAAAACGAAGCATGTTTTTCAAATGACATGGCTATAATTTCCAATGGTGGAAATTGGATCTTTTTTTAAAAAAGAAATATTGTATTCTATTAGCATGGAAAAGTACTGCTGGTTGCCCGGAAGTCATATGTTCCTAAAATGCTAAGAATGCAACTAAACAGCTTTTGAAAAATTGTATGGAAATGTAGCACTTGTGACATCTTTGGAAAATTACATGCTGCAAGATGCTTAGCGTGATGAACATGGAAGATAGTTTTAATCTACCTTTTAGGAAGGGCTCTCAGCAGTTTACATTCTGATAAATTGTCAGAGGGGAAATCTGTTCATTAAATATAAAATTTATTTATTAAATTAATAAAAAAGAAAGGAATGAGAACAAAGGGGGGGGAGTACAAAATCGAAAGGGTATAGGAGAATAGTAAAGTTGTTGCATATTAATACATAAAAATTTACATCTCAATGTTATATTTCTTAAACTATATAAATATAAGTTGTCCTTGTCATTACCGTATATATCTTGGTGTTCTATATATAATTCGTGACATTTAGGTTCAAGTACACACACACACACACATATATATATATTAGTTAATAACAGAGTAAATAAGAGTGATTTATCAAAAAAAAAGATCAGAAAATAAAGGTATAATTAAGGACAGAGGGCGTTTTTATGGTCAACTGAAATAATTAGAGAAAGTTAGATTAGATTAGATTTATTGGATTTATATGCCGCCCCTCTCCACAAACTCGGGGCGGCTCACAACAAGGTAAAAACAATACATAATACCAAATCCAATACCCACCAATCCAATTACAATTTTAAGCTAAAAAATTCATAAAAAACAACCCCAGAATATTAAAAAACAAGCACACAATCAATCTAACACCAAGTTGAGATTTAAGTAGAAAAAGAAGGGGGTAATGAGTGGTGGGAAGGGTAAATCTGCATGTGACGCAGATTTTTTCAGGTGGTACAACATGGTATGGTAATAAAATAGGGGAAAACTGTTGTAGTAACAGGCTGAGTCTGAGTGGTACAGTAGTAGTACAGTAGTAGCAATATGAGCAGGAGGATGGTTAGCAGGAGGCTGTCCAATCGAGGCATTCCCCATTCCCCTTATTGTTATATTCCGATGTTGTTGATACCTAGAAAGTAGTTTCTGGCAGAGACAATTCTTGGAGAAGAGGAGTTTAAGCAACAGATGATTCTGTTCAGATGAGAAGATGTCAGTGGATTGCCATTCCTTCAAATCTACTCATATGGTATCTGCTGTGGGAGTGGAGAAGTTAAAATAACAATTTTGGAAATAGCAGCTGGAAGTAGAAGAATTGGCAGGGAAAACAAGAAGCAACAGATTTGAGCTTCTGACTTCTCCTGATCAGATCAGCTGATACCTGCTGCTTTCACACAGATTTTCTTTTGCGATTTCTTCCAAGCACAAAATAAGTCAAAACAGTTTTAAAGTATAGCAAAATACACAAAAATCAAACGGGATAAATATTCAGATTGCCTATTGACATTTCAAAATTGGGGAATCTGACTAGGGTTTATTGCAATCCAAATTAAATTGAAAAATATTGTGAAGAATATGTTTTCTTTGGTAATCTTGTAAAAGAGGATGGAAATTAGGAAATAAAAAGCTTTTTTTTAATAAGGCGGACATTATTTACTTTAATGTTTAAATTTTTTATTATTGTTGTTGTTGTTATTATTATTATTATTATTATTATTATTATTATTATTATTATTATTATTATTATTTGGATTTGTATGCCGCCCCTCTCCGCAGATTCGGGACGGCTAACAACAGTGGTAAAACAACATGAACAATCCAATTAATAAAAACAACTAAAAAACCCTTATTATAAAAAACCAAACATGCACACAAACATACCATGCATAACTTCTAGTAGCCTTGGGAGAAAGGATAACTTAACTCCCCCATGCCTGGCAACAAAGGTGGGTCTTAAGTAATTTGCGAAAGACAAGGAGGGTGTGGGCCGTTCTAATCTCTGGGGGGAGTTGGTTCCAGAGGGCTGGGGCTGCCACAGAGAAGGCTCTTCCCCTGGGGCCCGCCAAATGACATTGTTTGGTCGACGGGACCCGGAGAAGGCCAACCGCTGGGTGAGATCATCCAAGGACATGGGGTGAGGTATCATCAATATGCCGATGATACCCAGCTTTACATCTCCACCCCATGCCCAGTCAACGAAGCGGTGGAAATGATGTGCCGGTGCCTGGAGGCTGTTGGGGCCTGGATGGGTGTCAACAGACTCAAACTCAACCCGGATAAGACGGAGTGGCTGTGGGTTCTGCCTCCCAAGGACAATCCCATCTGTCCGTCCATCACCCTGGGGGGGGGGGAATTATTGACCCCCTCAGAGAGGGTCCGCAACTTGGGCGTCCTCCTCGATCCACAGCTCACATTAGAAAAACCATCTCTCAGCTGTGGCGAGGGGGGCGTTTGCCCAGGTTCGCCTGGTGCACCAGTTGCGGCCCTATCTGGACCGGGACTCATTGCTCACAGTCACTCATGCCCTCATCACCTCGAGGTTCGACTACTGTAATGCTCTCTACATGGGGCTACCTTTGAAAAGTGTTCGGAAACTTCAGATCGTGCAGAATGCAGCTGCGAGAGCAGTCATGGGCTTACCCAGGTATGCCCATGTTTCACCATCACTCCGCAGTCTGCATTGGCTGCCGATCAATTTCCGGTCACAATTCAAAGTGTTGGTTATGACCTTTAAAGCCCTTCATGGCACTGGACCAGAATATCTCTGAGACCGCCTACTGCCGCACGAATCCCAGCGACCAATTAGGTCCCACAGAGTGGGCCTTCTCCGGGTCCCGTCAACTAAACAATGTCGGTTGGCGGGCCCCAGGGGAAGAGCCTTCTCTGTGGCGGCACCGACTCTCTGGAACCAACTCCCCCCAGAGATTAGAACTGCCCCTACTCTCCCTGCCTTCCGTAAACTCCTTAAAACCCACCTCTGCCGTCAGGCATGGGGGAACTGAAACACCTCCCCCGGGCATGTTTAATTTATGCATGGTATGTTTGTGTGTGCGTCTGTTAGTTTATGGGGTTCTTTTAAATCTTGTATAAATTTTAAAGTTTTCTGATTATTTATGATTTGTTCTATTCTGTTGTGAGCCGCCCCGAGTCTTCGGAGAGGGGCGGGCATACAAATCTAAATAATAAATAAATAAATAAATAAATAATAAACTCTGTGGGACCTTATCGGCCGCTGGGATTCGTGCGGTAATTTTTCTACTTAAAAATTTGTCTTGGGATTTTCCTAATGTCATCTTAATTTCTATAACTACGGTATTTCTGAAAGTGTCTTATAACAATAAAAAGAAATTCGGGTAAATTGCGCCTGGAGTTAAGCATATCTGAATAGCTCCATATCTAAAATCCATAACTCAACAACAATACAGTATATCTAAGCACAAGATAAAGGTGATATTTATTAATATTCAGGCATGTTCATTGTGAAATTGTCCTTTTTCTCCTGTTTCTTTCTGCAATTTCTTAGGCTTTGATTGGAATCTGGTATTCAAGTGGGATTACATGACACCTGAGCAAAGAAGAGCACGGCAAGGAAACCCAGTTGCTTCCATAAAGTATGTTCCTGCCAACACCCTTCCCCTCACAAAACAATATTTTGTTGTTGTTGCTAAGTGCAATTTTGAGGTTACCATCTCCAAAGTAAGACTTGGCAGGCTATTGTTCAATTAAATTGATACCTCATAAAACACACAACCCAGTACAGTAGTACCTCTAGATACGAGCTGCTCTACATGCGAGTATTTCCAGATACGAGCTAGGAGGGGAGAGGCATTTCTGTTCTACTCCCGAGCTGAAATTTGGGATACGAGCCGAGCATCCACTAGGTGGCGCAAGAATCCTTGCCTTTGGTTAGAATCCTTGCTTTTGGTTATCTCGGAAGGGGGAAAAAAGTTATTTGTTCCAGAATACGAGTTGCCTCGAGATACAAGCTCCCTTATGGAACCAATTATGCTCATATACAGGGGTACTACTGTATTGCCAAATGCAAGTGATGTTTCAAAATACTGCACACCTGAAGATAGACATGACTAGTTTCTGCCATTTTCATATCTTATAACAAATGTATTGCTTTGACACTCCTTAATATTGCATTCTTACATGAAGCTAAGGCTGCAAATAATACATAGTGAAACACTACCTGCACTACCCAACTACAAGCAGTTGTACACATTGCCAAAAAGCAAGTAATAATGTTTTAACAGCATGTGTGGAATTGAAATCTATTTTGCGTGGGCTTTGGTTTATTGGCTTATGTTCTGGTTGTGCAACCACACCTGGAAAGTTAGAACAAATGACTCAAGGCTCTCAAATTAACATAGTGGCCAGATCAACAGATAGAGAGTTACTTGATCTCATATTAGTGTGCTGGGACCAAGAAAGTGCAACAAGAGATAAAAACATCTATATTTTTCTTCTGTTCATACTTTGATTATCATTAGTAATCAAACTTAGAGATAGGCTAAAATTTAATTTCTCCAGTATTATTAAATTATTATTAAAGGAATCATTTCTCTTCCCATGAAAGTATCAAAGTTGGTACTGCTGCAGAGTTCTGTTATGCATAATAACATTGCTTACACTAGCAGCAAATTTTATAATCTTATAAGATTCTGTGAAAGCATGACTGTTACAAGCTAGCAGAATATTTATTTTAAGTTGGATGGTGGTCATTGGGTGAACTTGCTGAAAATGCTAGTAAAATAATTCAAAGGTAACATTATTTGAGAATCAATTTATATCTTGCAAAATAACTATGGTTTGATATTATTGGATATTTTGTACAGCATTTCTGAAATTTCCTGTAACTAAAGAATTCTAAAGAATCCTAAAGAATTAAGACCTAGTTGACCATCTATAAATCTTGAGTTCATGAATGAGTGGTAGAGTTTTCCATAGGAGCAATGAGTATAGATGGTTAAAAAGGAATTGAATAGTTTTTAAATAAGGACAGAAAATACTCATTTGGAACCTTAAGATATAATGTGTGAATATATGATGCACATTGTCTACTCTTTACCTCTCCCTTCTTTTAGAACACCAATGATAGCTGGTGGACTCTTCGTGATGGACAAACTTTATTTTGAAGAGTTGGGAAAGTATGATATGATGATGGATGTATGGGGTGGAGAAAATCTAGGTATGATTTTTTTTACTTACAGCATTGTGTTTGAAGGCTAGCAAATCTAAGCCTCATTATTGTCAGTTTATGTCTTTAGATCTCTGCCTGGAATGGATTAAAGCAGCAGTTAATACTTTAAAGTAGGTTATTGGCAAATATTCAGCCACAACAGGGTTCAATTGTAAAATTAGACTTTTCTATTAAAAAAACCTAAGAAGTAGACAGTCAGGGAAATGTTTGAAGAAACAGCCACAGGATCTTTATCTTTTTAAAAGTCATAAAATAACTTGAAATGCTTTCTGTGCTAATTAAAAAATACTTTTCAAAGTGTTTCATTTATCAAAGTTATAAAGATATTCTATGCATTTTAAATACAGTGATACCTTGTCTTACGAACTTAATTGATTCCAGGAGGAGGCTCGTAAGGTGAAAAGTTCGTAAGACGAAACAATGTTTCCCATAGGAAACAATGGAAAACCGATTAATGCGTGCAAGCCCCCCCCCCCAATTGCAAAAACAGGTGCTCTGTTGGGCGCCGCCGCCCAGGCATTTCTCGGTGCTCTCCCAAACCCGAAAAATTCGGCAATTTGGGTTCGGGAGAATGCCAAGAAGCGGCGGCGCCCGGCTGTCACCTTCTGAAACAGCCAGGGGCTTCTCAGCGTTCTCCCGAACGCCAAACCTGGATGTTCGGCAAAAGTTCGGGTTTGGGTTCGGGAGAACGCCGAGAAGCGCCGCCGCCCGGCTGTCACCTTCCCAGAAGAGCTGTGGAGCTTTCGGCCGGTCGGGAGGCTCAAACGGAGGTGGGGAATCCCAATAGGGAATTCCAGGGGCGGAGCTTTCACATCACGAAGACATCCTTCCTGGAGTCCTCGTTTCGGCCAGCCAGGAAGGACATCTCCGTGATGTCAAAGCTCCGCCCCTGGAATTCCCTATTGGGATTCCCCACCTCCGTTTGAGCCTCCCGACCGGCTGAAAGTTCCACAGCTCTTCTGGGAAGGTGACAGCCGGGGGTGGCGGCGCTTCTCAGCACTCTCCCGAACCCAAACCCGAACTTTTGCCGAAGTTCCGGGTTCGGCGTTCAGAAGAACGCCGAGAAGCGCCCCGTCTGTTTCGGAAGGTGACAGCTGGGCAGCAGCGGCGGGTTCGTAAGGCAAAAAAAGTTCGTAAGAAGAGGCAAAAAAATTCCAAACCCCAGGTTCGTATCTCGAAAAGTTCGTATGACGAGGGGTTCATATCACGAGGAACTCCTGTACTTAAAAGTAGTGCATGCAGTTCATGGAAACAGTCATCATTGGGTATTTTCTTTAAACAAATTAAACTAATTTTGTATTATTAGTCTAGAAATTAATACTTTAAGAGCATTTGTGATTTTATATTTAATTATAAATCTCAACTTTATTTTCTCATTCTGACACCTGGATGGTCATATAAAAGCCAAGTAATTGTATGATGTCAATATAATTATGGTTACCTGCTAAACATTGGATTTTTAGCCACCATTTACCTATTTGAATTGCAAATACAAAAAACGACCCATTTTGGATAGAGAAATATAATAACTTCACAGTTTCATAAAGATGCTTAATGTTTCCATTAGAAGATGAACATGATTCTCTGTTCTTTTTTCTCAATTAAAAGAAGGTGATTTTTCACTTTATTGAAAAGATGTATTCTTGTTAGATGGGAAAGAAGGATGCATAGGAAGATGGGGAGAAAAGGAAAAAAACTATTCTGTGTATTGATTGTTTTCTGAATGCAGAGATTTCGTTCCGTGTGTGGCAATGCGGTGGGAGTCTTGAAATCATCCCTTGCAGCCGAGTTGGACATGTCTTCCGCAAGCAACATCCTTATACCTTTCCAGGGGGGAGTGGAACTGTTTTTGCAAGGTAAATTTAAGACTTAATAAAGATGGATGGATGGGATTCATTCATTCATTCATTCATTCATTCATTCATTCATTTTATATGGCCATCTCAGCAAGTGACTCTAGATAGCAAACAATCTTAAAATAAATTATAAACAAATTTCCATTAAAATACAAAAATTAACATGCACAACAGCTAGGAAGAATGTCACAATTAGTAGTTGTTAGCACATATAATCAAGAGATGGGGTCCTTCAACAAGCAATAAAACCAAGACCATAACCAAAGCAATACCAATCCGCAGAAATGTAAAATAAAAAACCAACACTTTTTTTTTGCAGATTATTGATCTACATTATAAAAATGCATATGGGACAGCAAAAGTTTGCATGTAGCTTTTGATTATAACTTATTTTAAAACTTCAGTGGTGTCATTACTTTGGAAACAAACTGTCAAAACAATGTAAAGATCTATAACAAATCCTATTATTATATTATGAATACCAATTACAGTGTTCCCCTTATTTTTGCGGGAGATGCATTCCGAGACTGCCTGTGAAAGTCGAATTTCCGCGAAGTAGAGATGCGGAAGTAAATACACCATTTTTGGCTATGGACAGTATCACAAGCCTTCCCATAACACTTTAAAACCCTAAATTACCATTTCCCATTCCCTTAAAAACCATTTACTCACCATTATTACTTGGTACTCACTATTGAATAAGACACAGTTATCCTGATATTTATAAACATAATTATTTATTAACAATAATTAATTTTTTTGTTATTTATTTGCAAAAATTATTAGTTTGGCGATGACGTATGACCGCAGTATAGAAAAAAACCCGCAAAGTATTTTTTAATTAATATTTTTTGAAAAACCGTGGTATAGGCTATTCGCGAAGTTCGAACCCACGAAAATCAAGGGAGCACTGTATAACAAAGGATTTGCTATAGATTAGGTCATTTCCAGATACACTTATTGTACACCATCCATGTGTTAATATAAACCTTGATGATCCAGCAAGATTCTTCCATTTTTTTTGTTGAAACAGAAAAAGAATCAGTGTGTCTCCAACATATAACCAAATTTTGTATCTGCCTTAATTATTAACTATTAGCCTCCTTACCAAATTGCTTAATAAGATGGCATTCGGCTATGGAAATCTGGGAGCTGACTTTCACAAACCTGGAAAGCATCCTGTTGAGAGAAGTCTTAGGATTTGGGGCTTGCTAAGTGGTAGGCACGATCAAAGGGAATCAACGAATTCAGAACTCTTCTGAATAGCCAGAAATGTGCTTGATATACTTTAAAAGGTAGAACCACATCAGGAAAAGTGGAATCCCTTCTAATCCCACTTCTTCCAGTAGTTTTGGAGCGACATGACGAAGCTTTGAGAAAAGACTATATAATCTGTTTTTTCATATGACCGATTATCCTGAGAGCCCAGATGTGCTGAAGGCATAAGGTAGCCTATGTCTTAAAAATGAGACTGTGCCCCTGTACAAGATAAATGAGTATTACTCCTATTTAGCCAGGGCTTTGGAATAAAGAACAATGTTACATGTACTCTGTCTAAGTGTAGGAGCTTTGTCTTTGGACTCATAGCCAGCAACGGAAAGGGGCGGCATACAAATCGAATAAATAATAATAATAATACAGGGATCCTTCATGCCGTTTTCCTTCCACAAAGACAAATCCTGAAGAAAGGAGCTGAAGAATACAAAGCCACCAAAATTTGTGCTTTTTGAGAGATAACTTATTCTGCATCATGGTGTCCTTAAAGTGGAAAGCTTTTCAATACCAAAAAGAGTAAACAAATACTACGGTACAAAATTAATACTGTGCTTTAAATTATTTCCAGAAATACACGCAGAGCCGCAGAAGTCTGGATGGATGAATACAAAAACTTCTATTATGCAGCAGTGCCTTCTGCCAGAAATGTACCTTATGGCAAGTAAGTCCAGTTATTTCTTTCAGCTATTTGAACCTATTGTCTGGAAACAGCAGAATGGAAATTAATGCTATTAAAATAAGCATACAACCTTATCTTTAATCTTCGCTTATGTCAGAAGAAGGCGAGATGGGTTTTGGAGGTTTTCTGCCCATTTTTGAATTTCTTCTGCTTGCTAATGGCTAGGATAGTTGGCATGATGGGAATTAAAATCTAAAAGTAACAGAGAATTATTTAGTTTGCCAGCTTCTTATTTAAATAATAAGTTGTCCATAAAAATGGCTTTTGGATTGGCGTAGATGCAATGAAAAGCTTTTTCTCTCTTTTTTTTGAAAAAATAAACTTTATTGGATTTTCATAAAAAGACAAACATAACATACATACATATAACAACTATTTGGGGTTACAGTCACCCCACTTGTTTTGAACTCTCACTAGTACAGAAAAAACACACTCTTAGTTTATAAGATTAATATAGTAAATCAGATATATATATATATATATAAAATTTGTTATTATATCCTTATTTCATATAAAATTAACCAAATAAAACTATTTTTAATATCCATACATACTTTCAACTCATCGAAATTTTGTTTTTTTCTCTTTTACTTAACCATATATACAATTTATTCCAAATCTCATAAAATTCTGATTCGTCCTGGTTATTTAACCGCCTTATCAGCATGTCCATTTCGGCACACTTTATAATTTTATTTATTACATCAAGCTTTTTCTCTCAATAGTATTCAAAGCCGACTGGAGTTGAGAAAGAAACTTAACTGCAAACCATTCAAATGGTACCTTGAAAATGTATATCCTGAATTAAGGTAAGTTTTTATGTCTGTATATAATATTATTTTTTACTGATGCCAGAATAATAAATGTAGTTTGAACCTTTTGTCTTCTGGGCCCTCGTTCCAATCACTTTTCCTTCTGACCTAATGTCTTCATAACCTCCAGCATGGTTAGGTGGTGGATGTCAGCCTAAGACAAGTTCTGGCTGCCCATTGCATATGTGCCGTAGAGCTGGCTGAGGAATTCTGAGAGTTGAAGTCCACAAGTCTTAAAGTTGCCAAGGTCGGAGACTGCTGCCATAGAGGGTTGCTCTTCAACAGCCAAATTAGTCAGTTGACATAGTCATATCTGGGGCTTGAAGTAAGGAAGCATTTCTGCATTGTTAGTCATCTCTTTTTACCGCATTGGCTCAATGGAAACCAAATAGTCTTGATTGTACAGCAGTGATAAGATGAGCCAGAGCAGATGATAGAAGTATTTGCATAACCATATGTATAACCTCAATCATTTCTCTATTTCCTAAATGTGGGAATTCCTGAAGAGGAAGTAATTTTCAGAGTGGGAATAAGAATGGATCCACACTATTGATAAAACAAATGGCATTGATGATCACGTGCAATTAGGTCTATTTTCATTCCTTCATTTTAATGAAGGTCATACATTTAACCCAATAAAGTACAATATAATTTTCTTACAGCTTAATAGGCAAGTACATTATGGCAGAATTAATTGTATGATAAAATAAGCAACCGAAATGGAGTCACCCATGTGTGATCTGGGTGGCTGTAAACATTTGTTTAATAAATAAATCATTTCTTTATCAACTGTGATTTTAAATCCATTGAGGTTTGAGGACCTACTGTCTTTGTAATTGTAGACTACAGTGTTCCCTCGATTTTCGCGGGTTCGAACTTCTCGAAAAGTCTATACCACAGTTTTTTCAAAAATATTAATTAAAAAATACTTTGCGGGTTTTCCTGCCCGATGACGTCATATGTCATCGCCAAACTTTCATCCCCCTTTAATAAATATTTTTTTAATAAAGTTTAATAAATAAACATGGTGAGTAATAATCTAAATGGTTGCTAAGGGAATGGAAAATTGTAATTTAGGGATTTAAAGTGTTAAGGGAAGGCTTGTGATACTGTCCATAGCCAAAAGTGGTGTATTTACTTCCGCATCTCTACTTCGCGGAAATTTGACTTTCACGGGCGATCTCAGAAACACATCCCCCGCAAAAATTGAGGGAACACTGTACTGTATATTGTCGCTTTCGAGGTCTTCTGGAGCTTAGAATAAAGTTTGGGGACTTGGTGAGAGAAAATGAAAATCGGAAAAAAACTGTACTGAATTGTGTAGCTGCACATCTAACATTGATCCAAAGTAGAATAAGTATTTAAAATTGCATTTTGGATAGAATGGACAAACTCCTCTCTTATTTCCCCCACCCACCCCTCAGGGTACCTGATCACCAGGATATAGCTTTTGGGGCTTTGCAGCAAGGAACCAATTGCCTTGACACATTAGGCCATTTTGCAGATGGCGTTGTCGGTGTTTATGAATGTCATAATGCTGGGGGAAATCAGGTAAGCATTATAATAACACATTTTCAAAAATCATCATCTTAAATAGGAGTGGAAAATTAACTAGGTTTCTAATTTTTTGTAACATCACCATCTGAACTTTGTTTTTATGACCATGGGCGCCTCAGTATCTACAACTTCAGGCCCAGGATCTAAATCTCTTCATTCAACACCATCCAGTGGCGGGTTGCTACCGGTACGTGCCACACCATAGCTCCGGAAGCTAAAATGGAGCTGCACACCCAGCTCCTGGTGACTGGTGGGTACACGCGCGCTTCTGAGCGAGATTTGGCTTCTGCGCATATGTAGGAAGCAAAATCCCGTGAGATTTCAGCAATTTTTTGTTTCTGCGCATGCAGTCACTGAAATCTCGCACGCGCATGTTCCCTCATGGGATTTTGCTTCCTGCGCATGCAAAGAAGCAAAATCTCACTCAGAAGTGTGCACACGCGCACACACCAGTCACCCAGAGCTGCGCACAGAGCATACTGGTAGCAGCGGTAAGTAGGAATCCCCGCCTGGCACCATCGTAATTTAGATTGGTTATGAATGAACAGTGACTAAGCATATTTCCCTCTCTCCCTCTCTCTCCTTCTCTCTCCCTCTCTCTCTCTCTCTTCCTCTCCCACTCTCTCTCTCTCCCCCTCTCCCTGTCTCCCTCCCCCCCTCTCTCTCTTCCTCTCCCTCTCTCTCCCTCTCTCTCTCCCTCTCTCTCTCTCCCCCTCTCCCTGTCTCTCTCTCTCTCTCCCTCTTTCTCTCTCTCTCCCCCTCTCCCTGTCTCCCTCCCACTCTCTCTCTCTCCCCCTCTCCCTGTCTCTCTCTCTCCCTCCCTCTCTCTCTCCCTCTCTCTCTCTCCCTCTCTCTCCCTCTCCCTCTCTCCCCCTCCCTCTCTCTCTCTCCCCCTCTCCCTGTCTCTCCCCCTCTCTTCCTCCCTCTCTCTCCCTCCCTCTCTCTCTCTCCCCCTCTCCCTGTCTCTCCCTCTCTTCCTCTCTCTCTCCCTCCCCCCCTCTCCCTCTCTCTCCCTGTCCCCCCCCTCTCTCTCTGTGTACACTGCTCAAAAAAATAAAGGGAACACTCAGATAACACATCCTAGATCTGAATGGATGAAATATTCTCATTGAATACTTTGTTCTGTCCAAAGTTGAATGTGCACAACAGCAGGTGAAATTGATTGTCAATCAGTGTTGCTTCCTAAGTTGACAGTTTCATTGCACAGATGTTTGATTGACTTGGAATTCTTTTGTGTTGTTTAAGTCTTCCCTTTATTTTTTTGAGCAGTGTAGTACATATACAAACACATACATACACACAGTTTATTAATATAAACCTTACAGCAAAGGTTTAATGTAAGGGATATGAAAAAATAGAAAGGTTAAAGCTAGAAGAAGAAACATAGAAGAGAAATGAAATAGGGAAAATTATTTTAGTTGACTTGCCCTTCTCAGTTGCATGGTTGATTTCTATTTAAGGATAGGTACAGTGACCTACTCTGGAGGAAGCCTCTGTTTCCCTTTATGAATTATTCTGAAGGGAAGTACAGCTCCTTTAAATCTATTAAATGAATTTTAATGTGGAGAAATGCAAAGGTTTTACATTTAGGCAAGAAAAGTCAAAGGTATAAATACAGATTAGGTGAGACCTGGCTCAAAAAACAGTAAAAAATGAAAGGATCAAGTCCAGTTTATTTTTTGGAGTGCCCGATTTAAATTGACTTGGAATAGTCTGGGTTTTTTGTGTGGAGGGATGAGGCAACATTATTGAAACCTACATTTCTGTTAAGTGAGTTTTT